>NW_004444260.1:913125-915166 GCF_000243295.1 Trichechus manatus latirostris
CATAATTGGTTCTGATTGCCCTTTCTGGGACTTGTTAGCATTATTCTTCAACTATTAAAATACAAATGTCCCACAGTTTTAAACAAATTAATATTTGTAATATGTTTTAAAAAATCCTTTATTTTGTTCCCTGTGAAGAAAAACGGAAGTGTAATTTGTTACCTGTCTTTATTTAAGAATAATAAAATAAGCAGTGCTCCAATTATATGGTGAATTTAGTGGATACAGGAAGAAATGAACTTATTCAAGAAATATTGATTTGTGACATACATTAGCTGATAAAAAAATTGTAATTTAGAGTAAAACATCCTTTATACTGAGAAGCCAACAAGATTAAACGGGAATGTTTTTCTGTGATCTGTCAACATTTCCCCTTGTTGACATAAAAGAGTTCAAATAAATCTATTTTACATGATTAAAGATACACATTCTTGTTACCATTAAAAATCTTCTAGTTAAGAGGGACTCCTCCCACTCAGAATAGCACAATGTTTCATTTTATACTCAGCTGAACAGATCTGGGATATAGAAATTAAATTTTAAAGTGTGATTAATGCACCAGGGTCCTATTTCTGCCTGTGTCTCAGACACACTTATCATCAGGGTGCATGAAATTTTTCATATCTAAATATAACTTGCAAATACATTAGTATTTGTGGAAGTATTTGATTTTCGTATACATAAAAAATGTTTAAAAATAAGGATAATGAACGATCCTTTCCCAAAGACGGCTCTTAGAAATCATCTCTTTGGGACATTGTTGCAAGGAATTCTTACATGCTGTGTGGTTAATGTGACCCTTCAAAGCAGTGAAAAGAATTCTGCATCATTCCTCTGTTCTTTTTCACAGGCAAGAGAAAGACAAATCTAGGGGAAATTTGTTACTGTTGTTGCTGTCCATATGTTCTTCCTCCAGGTTTTGGAAATGCCACTTAACTTTTAGCGTTCAGCCTCACACCTTCCCTGGAACCCACTGAGCCTGGCAGCTTTGGCAAGATTCCCTGACAGCTTGTCAAGCCCATGGGAAATATACGTAGACTTTCCTCCCAGTAATTAATAGTTAATTATTATTCATTAATCTTTAATGAATGGCTGTTTGGAATAATCTAGTCTTTAAATAAGAAATAAAAACATGTTGTTCTTTCGAAAAAAAAAAAAACTTTTTAATTCAGGACTTTTACAAGTCAAACTAATCCTGGGGCTAATTGTGAAAATCAGTGAGTTAGAAAAGCACAGAAGCGTCGGCAAAACCAGTCACCCATGGGTCTTAGCACCTCTGCTCTACTTGTCTTTAGATAAACTCCCGACTCCTCCTGAGATCTAAGTCACAAGGCACAGCTCTCTTCCAAGGTACAAAAAACAAACCACAAGAGCACTTTTGTTTCTTAGAATGGCAGGTTTTCTCTTAAGAAACTGAAAGAAGTGGCTTTCTGGAACAGCGACATGTGAATGCTATTATCTACACTGTCAGAGATTTTTTTTTTTTTTTCCAAACAGTAGAAAGAGTTTTCAGGTTAAAAAAAAAAAAAGGAAGAAGAAGAAGAAAAGGCTGATGGAATCATTTTAATAAATGTGACTCATTAGATGTTATTTGTATTCAGCTTTGTTCTTCAGGTATTCATAGTGTCACCAGTTGTAATGACAATGTGTTGAGTACTTCCTTGATGGGGAAAAGCTGAAACACCTTTTCCTTGACATTTGTAGAAATGGTGAAAAGAAGAAAGAAAAAAGTCCTTTAAAACCATTGAAACTAATGATAGCCCCCAGTGCTGGGGGTGGGGGGGGGGATAATGATCCTTCTACTCATGTAGAAATCATTTCAGAATTTCTCATTACTGGAGAAGAATAACGCCTTTACTATCTGTGCAAAGAGAAGAGGTAACCAAGCCCATCACACATACATGAATATGTTCAGGGCTTGTAGATACAAATATACACAGTTATTCACATCTGCTCTGGTAACATCATATATAGAGGTGCATTGCAAGACATAATTCTTACCACTAATATAACCCATAATCCATTACCATCAAGTTGATCC
>NW_004444260.1:916112-917112 GCF_000243295.1 Trichechus manatus latirostris
TTTTTTTTTTTTTTTTTTTTTTTTTTTGATGTGTATTTTTCTTCTTTGGGCAATTCCTGTATTGTATAAAAACAATAAATTTAGAGTCAAACAAGCTGGTGGTTTTTGTATCCTGATCCCATCACACACATGCTATATTAATAAAGGGAAATCATTTACCCTCTCTAACCTCCATTACTGTCAAGTCGATTCCAACTCATAGCAACCCTATGTCTCATAGGACAGAGTATAACTGCCCCACAGGATTTTCAAACTTTTTATGTAAGCTGATTGCCGCATCTTTCTCCCACAGAGCAGCTGGTGGGTTTGAACCACTGACCTTTCCGTTAGCAGCTGAGGGCTTAAACACTGTGCCACCAGGGCTCACTCTCTCTAAATATGTTCTAAATCCATTGGCTAACAATACTTCTTAATAGGACATGGATAATCAAATAACTTAGTGTATATTCAACACGTTGTGAACTGAAAAGCAGTGGAAATTATTATCATTGTGTGTTTTATCACACATCATCTCTTACACTGTTTTGAGACTCACCTTCTAAAATTTTACACATCTCTAAAGTCCAACTTCCTTAAAAAAAGATCAAAATACATGAGACAGTTAACTCAGTAAAAAAATAAATAAAACAAAAAACTGCATATTTTTTTTCAAAAGCATTGCTAGCATGTTAGTATTTTAAGTCCTAATTATACTTGGTATTACTATTGAGCTTAAATACGTTTTACAAAAGATTGTTAGCTGTAAGTACTTTACTTGGTGAATTTGATGTTTGGTTGAATAAAATGTGGCCTACCTACACTACAGACAACCAGTGCTGTTTGCTGCTGTCCACTCAGTTTCTACTCATGGTGACCCATGTGTTACAGAGTATAAATGTTCCATAGGGCTTTCTTCAGAGAAGCACATCAGGACTCCGGCAAGATGGCGGTCTAGGCAGAAGCACCACGCCGTCCCTCCACAACAAAGATCCGAAAAACTAAGCCAAACAGAGAATCAACA
>NW_004444260.1:925121-931838 GCF_000243295.1 Trichechus manatus latirostris
TTAAGATATGATTTCAATAAATAAATAAATAAAAGAGAAGCACATCACCAGGCCTTTTCTTCCCCGATAACGCTGAGGGGGTTTGAACGTCAATATTAATGTTAGTAGTCAAGTGCTAATATGTATTTACTATAATCTTATTGCAATATTATAAGCATTGCTCACAGAAGGTATTACAAAATAATTTTATGAGCAAAAGTAACCTGTTGTGGTTGTTGTTGAGTGTCGTCAAATCGGTTCCGACTCAGCGATCCTATGCACACAGAACGAAACACTGCCCGGTCCTGAGCCATGCTCACAATCGTTATGCTTGAGAGCATTATTACAACCACTGTGTCAATCCATCTCCTTGAGGATCTTCCTCTTTTTCGCTGACCATCTACTTTACCAAGCATGATGTCCTTCTCCAGGGACTGATCCCTCCTGACAACATGTCCAAAGTATGTAAGACGTACTCTCGCCATCCTTCCTTCTAAAAAGTATTCTGGTTGTACTTCTTCTAAGACAGATTTGTTTGCTCTCTTGGCAGTCCATGGTATATTCAATATTCTTAGCCAACATCACAATTCAAAGGAGTCAATTCTTCTTCAGTCTTCCTTATTCATCGTCCAGCTTTCGCATGCATATGATGCAATTAAAAATACCATGGCTTGGGTCAGGCGCACCTTAGTCTTGGAGGTGACATCTTTGTTTTTCAACACTTTAAAGAGGTCCTTTGCAGGAGATTTCCTGACTGCTGCTTCCATGGGTGTTGATTGTGGATCCAAGTAAAATTAAATTCTTGGCAGCTTCAATCTTCTCTCTGTTTATCATGATGTTGCTTATTGGTCCAGTTGTGAGGATTTTTGTTTTCTTTATGTTGAACTGTAATCCATACTGAAGGCTGTGGTCTTTGATCTTCACCAGTAAGCGCTTCAAGTCCTCTTCATTTTCAGCCAGCAAGGTTGTGTCATTTGCATAACGCAGGTTGATAATGAGTCTTCTCTCTAATCCTGATGCCCCTTTCTTCTTCATATAGTCCAGCTTCTCGGTTTATTTGCTCAGCATATAGATTGAATAGGTATGGTGAAAGAATGCAACCCTGAAGCATGCATTTCCTGACTTTAAACCATACAGTATCCCCTTGTTCTGCCTGAACAACTGTCTCTTGATCTGTGTGCAGGTTCCTCATGAGCACAATTAAGTGTTCTGGAATTCCCATTCTTCACAATGTTA
Source organism: Trichechus manatus latirostris (assembly GCF_000243295.1). Lineage (NCBI taxonomy): Eukaryota > Metazoa > Chordata > Mammalia > Sirenia > Trichechidae > Trichechus > Trichechus manatus. The sequence continues at coordinate 926,337 of NW_004444260.1, forward strand.
TCCATAATTTATTATGATCCACACAACAGAATGCCTTTGCATAGTCAATAAAACACAGGTAAACATCTTTCTGGTATTCTCCGCTTTCAGCCAGGATCCATCTGACATCAGCAATGATTTCCCTGGTTCCATGTCCTCTTCTGAATCCAGTCTGAATTTCTGGCAGTTCCCTGTCGACATACTGCTGCAGCCGCTTTTGAATGATCTTCAGCAAAATTTTACTTGTGTGTGATATTAATGACATCATTTGATAATTTCCACATACAGTTGGATCACCTTTCTTGGGAATAGGCATAAATATGGATCTCTTCCAGTTGGTTGTCCAGGTAACTGTCTTCCAAATTTCTTGGCATAGACGAGTGAGCATTTCCAGCTCTGCATCCGTTTGTTGAAATATCTCAGTTGATATTTTGTCAATTCCTGGAGCCTTGTTATTCACGAATGTGTTCAGTATAGCTTGGACTTTTTGCTTCAGTACCATCGGGTTCCTGATCATATGCTAACTCTTGAAATGGTTGAACATCAACCAATTCTTTTTGGTATAATCACTCTGTGTATTCCTTCCATCTTCTTTTCATGCCTCCTGCATCATTTAATATTTTCCTGATAGAATCTTTCACTATTGCAACTTGAGGCTTGAATTTTTCTCCCGTTCTTTCAGTTTGCGGAATGCCGAGCAGGTTCTTCCCTTTTGGTTTTCTATCTCCAGCTTTTTTCACATGTCATTATAATACTTTACCTTGTCTTTTCAAATCTCCCTTTGAAATCTTCTGTTCAGTACTTTTACTTCACCCTTTCTTCCTTTTGCTTCAATTTGTTTTAGCCACTATGTTCAAAAGCAAGTTTCAGAGTCTCTTCTGACATCCATTTTGGTATTTTCTTTCTTTCCTGTCTTTTTAATGACCTTTTGCTTTTTTCATGTATGATGTGCTTGATGTCATACCACAACCTGTCTGGTCTTTGGTCATTAGTGTTCAGTGGACCTATTCTAATTTTGAGATGGTTTTTAAATACAGGTGGGCTATGCTAAAGATCATATTTTGGCTCTTGTGGACTTTCTCTAATTTTCTTCAGCTTCAGCTTGAACTTGCATATGAGCAGTTGATGGTCTGTTCCACAGTCGGCCCCAGCCTTGTTCTGACTGGTGATATTAAGCTTCTCCATTGTCTTTTTTCCACCAATGTAGTTGATTTGATTCCTGTGTATTCCATCTGGAGAGGTCCATGTGTACAGTCATAATTTGTTTTGTTGAAAAAAAGGTATTTGCATGAAGAAGTCATTGGTCTTGCAAAATTCTATCATGCGATCTCCGGCATCATTTCTATCACCAAGGACATATTTTCCAACTACTAATCCTTCTTCTTTGTTTCCAACTTTTGCATTCCAATCACCAGTAGTTACCAATGCATCTTGATTGCATGTTAGATCAATTTCAGACTGAAGAAGTATTTTAAGAAGTTGGTAAAAATCTTCCATTTCTTCATCTTTGGCCTTAGTGGTTGGTGCGTAAATTGGAATAATAATCGTATTAACTGGTCTTCTTTGTAGGCTTATGGATATTATCTTATCACTGATAGTGTTGTACTTCTGGCTAGATCTGGAAATGTTCTTTTTGATGATGAATGCAACGCCATTCCTCTTCAAGTTGTCATTCCCGGCATAGTAGGCCATATGGCTGTCTGATTCAAAATGGCCAATACAAGTCCATTTCAGCTCACTAATGCCTAGGATATCGATGTTTATGCATTACATTTCATTTTTGATGATTTCCAATTTTCCTAGAGTCATACTTTCCACATTCCAGTTATTAATGGATGTTTGCAGCTGTTTCTTCTCATTTTGAGTTGTGCCACATCAGCAAATGAAGATCCCAAAAGCTTGACTCCGTCCGTCATTAAGGTCGACTTTACTTTGAGGAGGCAGCTCTTCCTCAGTTGTCTTTTGAGTGCCTTCCAACAGGGGCGGGGGTGGCGGTGCTCATCTTCCAGCACTATATCAGACAATGTTCCACTGCTATTCATAAGGTTTTCACTGGCTAATTCTTTTTAGAAGTAGACTGTCGGGTCCTTCTTCCTAGTCTGTGTTAGTCTGGAAGCTCAGCTGCAACCTATCCGCCACGGGTGACCCTGCTGGTATCTGAGTACTGGTGGCATAGCTTCCAGCATCACAGCAACACACAAGCGCCCACATTAGGACAAACAGAGAGACACGTGCGGGAACAGTAACCAAGAAATAACATTCCAGTATAAATATCTTGTTGTAAATTGTATCTATACATTTACATTTTTTTCTTTTTATTTTGTGAAGTATAGCTATATAGTTATATATATGTAAAATTTAACAAATCACAGTGATTATATAAGGGGTGGTGAGAATAAAAGTAATTTCATGCTTTTAATCTCTCATTTACACTTGTAATTCCTCAACAATACATAGTGATTATTTACAGTCATAAAAACCAGTAAGAAATTACATTTCTATTTTTATAAAAAATATTTTCAATAGATATACATATGTACAAAAGTTTCATGAAAACATCTAGAGCAAACTATCAATAGAACTCACCCCTGTTTACTAGGAGTTCTGATGACCTGACTTAATCTTTGTTAACTTGCTATCTGATATTTTAAAATCAGAAAAATTAGTAAGGATGTTTCAAAGTTAAGTTTATCATTATAATATGTAAATAACTGAGAGATTATTTGAATTATTTTGTTAAAAATTGAAAGCTTTTTAATTAGACTGAGAACTGGAAATGGAGAGTTCTAACCTAGCTGTATCTGCATACACAATGTGCATAAAACAATATATTAACTATCAATAAGCAATGTAAATAGCAATCAAATTACTAGAGAAAGAATAATTAAAGAAATCTTTGTAAATGATGCATTTAGGAAAACAGTTCTAACTATATTGTGGTTTTTTGCATATGTATTATTCCTCATTCTAATGTGCAAGCTTATCAAAGACGTATTGGTCTAATATTTGCATCTTCTATCATGGCTGTCGCAATGTTTTGAAACTAGAAGATGCTTAATAACACAATTGGTTGTCCTTTTATGACTTTTTAAAAAAATTTTCACACACTCAGCCAGGGTCTGTCATGTGGATATAATTAAGATAAGAAATTTCTCAAAGTTTTTCTCTGAGATCACAATGTATGTAAGATGTAATAAACAGACACAGGGGTCCTTTGCTCTAAGATCTTGAATCATTACTTGTTCTAATTAGACAGAAGCATGCTTTATCATTTTTTTTAATAAAATAAAACTTATAACAAACATACAACATGCATTTTATTGTGCCAAACCACTCTCTAGATATTTTATTATTTCCACATATATTATCACATTTGCATCTTACAGAAGTTTTGTGAGTCAGACAGGACAGGTGCTACTAGCTCCACATTTCTTATAAGAAAACTCAAAAGAGGTTGTTTAATTAATGTCTAAATGGTTATCTAATATTACTTATAAAAATTAGAAGTTATTACAAGTTCATACTCATTCCCCTTAATATAAAGAAACTGTATGTATTACTTGTGCCACTGTTAACAGAGATTAAGATTTCATCATTCACTCTCAATTAGTATTAAAATTAAGTATACAAATCACTTTAAAGACAATTTGAAACCTATTACAATGTATGACTATTTGAAGTAAGAATGTTATATTTAGTTAATATTAGAAACAAAACATGCCGATCACTTTGTAAGATAAAGTAAATACTAACACTACGTTTAGTTTTATAACATAAATTGAACTGAGGGATTGAAAGGGATATTACAAATAATATAATGAAAACAATATTTTACTTTCTTATTCATATATTTCTATATACACCTTCTCCTTACTTATTGCTGTCTTATTATCTGACATTTCACATGTACAACAATAGTAAAAAAATCTACTATCAGATTATTTTGTGCATTATTTTGTACATCTGGCAGTAATGAATGTCAACATGCAAGACAAGACTAAGGCTGGCTTTGATGTTTAAGGTTATATGTCAGTTTGGCTAGGCCATGATTCTCAGTAATTTGGCAATTATGTAATGATGTAACTTGACAGTTATGTAATGATGTAATGTGGCAGTTATGTAATGATGTAACTTGGCACTTATTTAATGTTATAACTTGGAAGTTATGTAATGACGTAACCTGGAAGATAAGTAATGATGTAACTTGGCAGTTATATAATTATGTAGTCATCCTCCATTTTCTGATCTGATGTGGTCATTGTTCATTTTCCCATAACACCCACTTCGCATAATCACTTGGTCTTTGGAACCTAACCAGATTGATAAGTGAGGAGAGGGTATGCATTCATATAAATCAAAATTACACACCTAATATTTGAGGACTTAATCCTTTGAAAGGGTTCATGAATAATGAATAATAATACTGGCATTCGGAGAACAAAGTAATTACATTATCAGATCAGAAAATAATAAGGTTAATTTCTCTCTGAACAGATAAACCACTTTTTATAGGATGGAGAGTAAGTTTCAAAAATACAGAGAAAATAATAACGTAAAATATTTCAGAGTTTTGTATCACTGTTTACCACTCTGTTAAGTGGAATCTAATGTCTTTCCTCTGTTATTTTAAATTGGGAAATACAATCAAGAGATTAGAAAGCTTTCAACAAATATTGCAAAATACATAAAAACCAAAAAGTTAAGGAAGTGTTACTTATTACCAAATGACTGAAATTTATAAAATATTGAAAAATTTAGACTATTATACTTTTCTTTATATTTAATTCATTATATACAATATATCTTAAATTTAGATGAGCAAACAAAACTAATCTTAAAACTATATAAGAACCCAGATAATATTCTATGAAATTTTTAATTTTCTTTTTATGTAATCATGTTTTTGTGGAAAATTATTAAATATGAGATAACATATCTATTTCAATTTTCACTAAATAAGTTATCTTTAAAAACTTTGCAAGTGGCCATCTAAGGCATGACAATTGGTCTCTATTTGCCTGGAGCAACAGAGGAAGAGGAGAGTTAGGAACAGGAGGAGGATATGGAATGCACGGCTAATTGCCTCCATGAGCAACTGCCTCATTTGCCATGACAACAGAAGAACTGGATGTTGCCCAGCTACCATTACTGAACATTTTGATCAAAGATTTTATAGAAGAATCTTGATCAAAAGGAGAAAGGGGGAGAGTGCTGACACATTGTGGGGCTTGCAACTAATGTCACTCACAAAACAATTTGTGTATAAATTTTGGAATGAGAAACTTATTTTCACTGTAAAATTTCACCTAAAACACAATAAAAAATTTTAAATATTGGGGGGTAGGGAAAGAATGCAGAGCAGAATTTAAAATTCTCATGGACTCCAGACCTTCTAGAGCCACGGGAGCTGGATGAATCCTTGAAACTATTGCCCTGAGAAAATCTTTAAAACTTAAACCAAAAATATCCCCTGAAGTCTCCTTAAACTTCACAATAGTTTAGCTAAACTAGTAAAAAAAAAAA
>NW_004444260.1:933255-934061 GCF_000243295.1 Trichechus manatus latirostris
TCACAGTATAGGGAGAGCAATTAGGGTCACATAACAATGTTTGTATAAATTTTTGTGTAAGAGACTAACTTGAAATGTAAACTTTCATTTAAACTACAACAATAAACAAAAAACAACCAAAAAAATACTGCCTTGGGCATTATTCTCTCTTAAGAACAAAAGCAACTCAAAAGATTAGATAGGAACCTTAGACAACAGTAAGTTCATGTTAATGAGGGAGGAACAACTCAGAAAAGGAGGATGAGGATGGTGGCACAACTCAAAGGATATAATCAATGCCACTGAATTATACATAATCGAAATTGGCTGATTGGTGTATGTTTTGCTGTATATATTCTCAACAACAGCGAAAAAATAAAAAGAAACAAAACAAAAACCTGAATACAAATTGTTTATAGCTGCTTTATTCGTAACTGCTAGAAATTGGAAATAGTAAGATTTCCTTGAATAGGTGAATGGATAAACAAACATCTATACAATGAAATATTATTCAGTGATAAAAAAGAAATAAGTCACAAACAGACATGGGGGAATTAATCACATCATATTGCAAAGTGAAAGAAGCCAGTATGAAAAGGTTACATACTGCAGAATTCCAAGTATATGACGTACTGGAACAGGCACAACAGTGGACAGAGTAAAATACCAGTGGTTGCCAGGGTTCCAGGGAAGAGAAGAAGGGATGAATAGATGGAGCACAGGATGTATTCAGGGCAGTGAAACTATTCTCTATGATACTATAATGATGGATACATGACATTAAGCATTTGTCACAAGTAATAGGACTCTAAATACAAAAGGTAAAC
>NW_004444260.1:935552-936323 GCF_000243295.1 Trichechus manatus latirostris
TGTTTTCAAAATTTTATGCTGCTCTCTCTAGGGAGTACTTGATACAAATTTTGGAGTTTTCTGGCTTTCAGAACTATTACAATTCTTTTGTTTCTTCTTCACTTCTCTGTACACAGATGCAAATGACCAGACTCTGTCATATATTGGCGTTTGTGCAGATATCTTCTTATTCTTTTTTTTTTTTTTTTTCTTTCCTTTTCTGAGATACTGTTCATGGGCTTGGGTTTTATTATCTCAGTGGTTGTATCTGTTTTCCTTGGGAGAATTTTGATGATTCAGAAATGATTACTGCAGTGTTCTATTTCTGGATACGATGGGATAACAGCAATTAGATTTACTCTTGTGCTTGAAACAACTTGACAAAAAATAAGATTCCAGAATTAGACAACAAGCAACAGATCTCTGGTTGATGGGACACAAAAAGCTGAGACCTATAGTTGCCCCAGTTTAGCACCTGGCAAGAAACTGGAGGCCAGTGTGCAGGGAAAGGGAACACAGTCAGAGGCCAGTGAATTTGCTGAGTTGAGAAGATGGAGCTGAGAATCTGAGGAAGCAATAGTAGCTGGACTTTGAAGGACAGAGTGCCAAGGAAGACAGAGCTGCACAATTAAGCGTTGCTGTCAGTTGAGTACTGATCTACACATGCCTACATGCCTATGGGGGGGAAAAAAATTACCCATGGGTGAGGAAAGAGTCACTTGGAAAGTTTACAGGTATTTGACTCTTTATTCTCAACAGGGCCAGAAATGGTGACTATTCCCACCAGTCAGA
>NW_004444260.1:937644-964317 GCF_000243295.1 Trichechus manatus latirostris
ACTTTGTTGAGACTACAATGCAGTCCAACCTTTCCACCTTTATTTTCCCTTCCACAAGTGTTGATCCTGAGACCATACTTTAACAAGTTTCCTGAACATTAATACCCATAACGAAGTCTGCTTCTCAGGGAAATCCTACCTACAACAGAAATAAACGAACAGAAGCTCTCTTTTTCAATCTTTCAGTCTACGTTGTTTCAATGATACTTGGAAAGAAACTATGTTCTATAATTTTTACGACAGAATGATAAGTGTTAGATCAGGCTTATTAATTATACCTTTCAAAAACTCAGTAATTTGAGTCTGTTTTCTTTAAATACTTTAAAAACGTATCCCAAACTTTTTTAATATTCCTTTTTTGTACTTAGATTAAGGCACCATCATTTCACAAAGAACTCTTGTAAAAAGTATCTTCTAACAACTCTCCTGCTTCTAATTTCAGTTTCCCTATAATCTATATTGTTAACAGGAGTCACACTGATTTCTTAAAACAATGTAAATCTTAACATTTCAATTCTCTTAAAGCCACAAGCCCACCATTCAGCATTATTAGAAATATCCACATGGAGACATGTTTATATAACATCTTCCTTTTTTCAGTACAAATTTATTCATCTAAATATCTTCAGTTCTTTCCCCCCTTAGAGTTAGCTCTGTTATGAATAAAGTGTTTAGCTGTACCATGTATATTTTTATACCTATGTGAGTATTTATCCATAAATATGATTGGACATGGTTTGCAGGTTTTTTACTTTATTTGAATTGTATCCCAACCTAGATAGCCATAAGCAACCTATACAGTTATCACACAAATTTTTGTTTGTTTGTTTCTGAGATTTATTAATGTTGTGAAAGATTTCTCTGCATCATTCGTGGTATTTTTCATATACCATAGTAATCCACTATGGATAACAGTGTGAAGAATGGGAATTTCAGAACACTTAATTGTGCTCATGTGGAATCTGTACATAGACCAATAGACAGTTGTTAAAACAGAACAAGGGGATACTGCGTGGTTTAAATCAGCAAAGGCGTGTGTCACTGTTGTATCCTTTCACCATACTTATTCAATCTGTATTTCAGTTTCTGAGCAAATAATCCTAGAAGCTGGATTATATGAAGAAGAACGAAGCATCAGAATTAGAAGAAGAATCATTAACAACCTGTGATATACAGAAAACACAAACTTGCTTGCTAAAAGTGAAGAGGACTTGAAGCACTTATTGATGAAGATCAAAGACTACCATATGGATTATACCTCAACATAAAACAAAAATCTTCACAACTGGACCAATAAACAATATGATAAATGAAGAAAAGACTGAAGTTGTCAAGGATTTCATTTTATTTGGATCCACAATCAGCATGGAAGTAGCAGTCAGGAAATCAAAGACGTACTGTTTTGGGCAAATCTGCTACAAAAGACCACTTTAAAGTGTTAAAAAGCCTCATACACAGGGGAAAGCTGGACAATGAATAAGGAAGACCAAAGAAGAATTGATGCCTTTGAATTATGGAGTTGGCAAGTAGTATTGAATATACATTGGCTGCTAGAAGAATGAACAAATCTGTCTCGGAAGATGTAGAGCCAGAACGCTCCTTAGAAATGAGGATGGCGAGAATTTGTCTCACATACTTGGGATGGGTTATCAGGAGGGACCTTGGAGAAGGACATCAGGCTTGGTAAAGTAGAGGGCCAGAGAAAAAGAAGAAATCCCTCAAGGAGATGGATTGACCCCCATAGCTGCAATAACGGGCTCAAACTTAGTAATGATTGTGAGGATGGTGTGGGACCAGGCAGTGTTTCCTTCTGTTGTGCCTGGGGTCACTAAGACTCGTAATAGGCTTGACAGCACCTAACAACAACAACAACATGGTATTCCACTGTATGATTTTACTACATTCTATTAATTCATTATTCTGGTAGGAATTTTGGTTCTCACAGTTTCTGCAATGACAAACAATGTGACTAAAATCATTCTTTACGTATCTCCTTTTGCATGTATACACGTGTCTCCAGTATTTTAAGTAAAACAAGGTTCCTGTTATTGTTATAAATTTGCCTTTTCATACATTTCATTTTTTTCCTGTAAATCTCTAACTTTGATATATCTGTACTTATTTCTATTTTCTTTTTTCAAACTTTTTTCTGTTTCTTTCTTGCTTTTATAAAAAAGTGGTAAAGTTGTATGTATTTCCTTTTCATTATTTTACTTACCAGAATCCTATAGATAGTTTTTTGTTTGAGTTGTTACTGTCATACAGGGGTGGATTACTCAGTAAGCACAGGCTTACTTGTGCTTACTTACTAATCTGTTAGGGATTATAAATTTGAAGAGGCTTTGATTCCGTAGGAAGGCACTGTGGGGTTGGGAGAGAGATACATGCCAGTCATACCTAGAAGCCGAATCTTTGACGTGGTGAAAAAATGTGAAATTGTCCGCTACAAATTACACTGTGCTTACCTTGCCTATTGGATAATCTTCCCTTGCTCTCATTTTTAGAAAAATAAAGCTACAATAATTTATTCATCCTTCTCGCTACAACTAGGGCATTAGCATGCTTTACGTGCTTTTAGAACAGCATTTCCATGCTTATTTTTTACATAATTTTGTATAATTTTCAAATTTTCTTCTCTTTTCAACTAAAATAATTTTAGTTACCCAGTCATTTTTAAATTAATTAATTACTAACTACAATAGATTTCCTTGCTCATTGATATTATATCCATTAAAATATTCTTTAGTGAGGGTTTGCAGATAGAATACTTTCTGGAATATTTTATGCTTAGTTTACTCCTATTCTTAAGTGCTTTTTAGATGATGTACAACTTCTTGGAAAAGAATTTTCACCTCTCAGAATATTGAATATATTCCCCTTTGTCTTCTTAATTTTTTTAACTGATGAGAATTCTGCTGTTAACTAATTTTTTCTAAGTTATTTTTTATAAGTTACATTATGTTTAATTTTTTTTAATTTTTAGAATATTTTTAAATTTAAAAAATAATTGTGAAAATAGTGTAGCGTGTTCCCATATAACTAACATCCAATTCCCCCTATTTTTAACATCTTACATTAGAACGATACGTTTGTTATGATGTTGATAACGTGATTTTTAACTAAACTTATTCAGATGTTCTTGGGTTTTTGTTTGTTTTTGTTGTGTGTGTGTGTTTTACTTAAAGACTTTTTTATGCCCCTGGATTCCATCCAGGCTCCTTTTGGCTCTGACAATTTCTCAGATTTTCCTTTTTGTTGATGACTTTGACAATTTTGGTAGATACTGGTCAGATATTTTGTAGAATATCAGTCAAGTGGGATTTGTCTGATATATTTCTCATGATTAAACTGGGGTTATGAGTTTTGAGGAGGGATACCACAGACATGAAGTGCCATTTTCATCACATCATATAAGAGTTTATGCTATCAACCTGACTTATTGTTGATGTTAATCTTGGTCACCTGGCTGAGGTAGCGTTTGTCAGATTTCTCCACAGTGATTTTAGACTTACCAAACCAAAAACCAATCCGACTGCCATTGAGTTGATTGCTACCCATAGCAACCCTATAGGACAGAGTAGAACTGCCCCATAGAGTTACCAAGGCTGTAAATCTTCACAGAAGCAGACTGCCACATCTTTAACCGCTGTACACCAGGGCTCCCTTACACTTTTACACTTTTCCCTTTTTCCATACTATACTCTTTGGAAAGATGTCACTATACGCAGCCTATACTTAAAGAATAGGGAGTTAAGGTGTACTTCTCACTTAGTATTTTTACTGATAGTTTTTAAATATTTCCCCCCATTTTATATTGATACTCGGCACAATCATTACGTATCTCTAAACGTGGATTTTTTTTTTCAATTCTAATTTGTACTCAGAGTTCGTTTTCCACTTGTTATGTTTGTTCCATCAGTTCTCTCTTATCTTCGTCTTTCCTTCTCCCTCTCTCTCTTTTTACAATTAAATGACTGTTGAGGTTCCTTGATTTATACATCATCACTCTTACTGAATTTTTATGGTTTGTATATTTTTTGTTTCCATGGTTCTAGATATGCTCTGTTGTAGTTGTTAGTTGCTGTGGAGTCGATTTCAGCTCATGATGACCCTATGTGTGCAGAGCAGAACGCTCCTTAGGGCTTTCAAGGCTGTGAGCTTTCAGAAGCAGATCTCTAGGCCTGTCTTCCAGGGCGCATCTGAATGGCTTCCAACCACTACCCTTTCAGCTTGTAGTGGAGCCCTTAACTCTTTGTGCCACCAGGGACACCTGTATATGCTCTAGTAGTGTTTAATATGCTGTTTTACTTTAATATCCTCTTCCAGTTTACTAAACTGTTCAGTGTAACTATTTCCAAACAAGTTTATCCTGTATAGTTTATTTTACATGTCTATATATTTTCTAATTTTATCTCTCATAATCTTCTATCATCATATTACTTCCCTACTTTGTAATTTCTTGTTTAATTTTGAAAGAATTTAGATCCTCTTTTAGCTCTTGAAAATGTCTCTAAAATGCTTGCTTTAAAAGCATAATGTTATCATTATAAAACGCCAGATTCATCGGGGGGGGGGGGGCGGGTGAATTTATCTTCCATCTGTTGATGTCATGGATTGGCTTCCTTAGGAATAAATTTAGTCATGTGTTTTTTATGTTGGTCTGCAGGCACATTTACAATATTTATTTATTTATTTATTTTTTCCACTCTCTCTTATCCTTTCTTTGTACTTCTCTCAGACTCTCAGATTTTCAGTTTCCTTCACCTGGCCCTTTGGATCTCCAGTCCACTATCATGTTATCAATTTACAGATACTACTCCATAATGATGGGAATATATCATATATAGTTACAGTGCATTCTCAGACAATGGTTTTACACAGCTCCTCACTGCAAGGCAATCTCAGTTCCTAGCCTTCTTTGGTATGTTATGTCTTGGAACACAAACCCCAGACAGCACCCAGCAGCAGTATTTCATTCTATTCTGAAGAATATATTTCCATCAAACTTCCTAATTTCATAATATGTGTCTAATTGTGATTTTTTTCCCCCTTTGAGTGATTTTAGTCTCCGTTAACTAACATTAACTTTCATTTTCAGAATGTGAGTGTTGCAATCCAGAAACTTAAGCCCATTAACCATATATATTTTTTTCTTTTTCTTTTAACTTATCTGGACCTACTGATATGGTTCTAGTATTAGAGACTCTGGTAAGCAGATTCATGACTCCCAAGAAGATTCCACCCCTGAATCTTTTGTAAAGAAAGTTTACAAACACAATTAAGTTTACTAAACAAATGATCTTAAGATAATGATGTTATCCTGGTTTATCCATTTGGGTCCAATGCAATCACATAAGTCCTTAAAAGCAGAAGAGGAAGACAGTTAGGGAAATCAGTGAGACTGAAGGCATGAGAAAGATCCAATGCATAGTTGTCTACTTGAATATGAAGAGCGTCAGGTGTCAATAGAACCGAGACTTCAGTCCTGCAATGGAACAAATGATCTAATTTTTCTTACAACATGAATGAGCTCAGAAGGAGATTCTTCCTCGGAGCCTGTAGAAAGGAATGTTCTCCTGCAGACCTGTTGATTTTGACCTTCTAAAAACCTGAGCAGAGAATCCACAGACCTAAAGAGCTGTAAAATAATATATTGATGTTGTTTGAAGCTGCCAACTTTGTGATCATTTGTTTTAGAGCATTAAAAAATGAATACAAGGATGGTCTCTGAGCTTAGGTTTCCTTCTTTTCTATTATTTTAACAGACTTTATTTTTTTAGAGAAGTTTAGAATTTTAGAAAAATTTTGCACAAAGTAGAGTTTCTATATATCGCTTTACCTACTGCACACTGTTTCTCCTATTACTAACATTTTGCATTCCTGTGGTACATGCCTTACAATTGAGGAACCAATATTGATGCATTATTGTTAACTAAAGTTAACCTAGGAGTCAGTCTTTATAGAATACAGTCATTTGGTTTTGACAAATGCATAATATCATGTGCCCACCATTATAGCATCATATAGAATAGTTTTACTCCCCTAAAATGCCCTCCTCACCTCTCCCTGAACTGGTGGCAACCATTAATCTTTTTTACTGTCTCTGTTATTTTGCCCTCTCCAGAATGGCATATAATTGTAAGCATACTGTACATAACTTTTTCAGACTGACTTTTTTCACTTAGCAGTATGAATTTAAGGTTTCTCCATGTGATTTTGTAACTTGATAGGTCATTTGTCCTTATCACTGAATAATATTTTATTGTATGTGTATATCACAGTTTATTTATCCATTCACTTATTGAAGGACATTTTGATTACTTACAATTTCTGGCAATTATACGCAAAGCTGCTATACACATTGGTGTGCAAGATTTTATTTGGACATAAGTTTTTAACTCATTTGGGTAAATATCAAAGAGCACAAGTGCTGGATCTTATGGTAAGCCTATGTTTATCTTTGTTACAAAAATGTCAGAAGGTCCTCCAACTTCTAAAGTGGCTGTACCATTTTCCTTTCTCACCAGCAATGAATGAGAGTTCCATTTGCTCCATATCCTTGACAGCATTTGGTATTGTCAGTGCTTTGGATTTTAGCCATTCTTAAAGGTGTTTAGTGGTATCTTATTGTTGTTTGAATCTGTAATTTCCTAACGACTTAAGGAGCCCTGGTGGTGCAGTGGTTAAGTGCTCAGCTGCTAACTGAAAGTTCAGTGGTTTGAACCCATCGGCCGCTCCACAGAGGAAAGATGTGGCAGTCTGCTTTCATAAAAATTACAGTCTTAAAAACTATATGGGGCTGTTCTACTCTGTCCTATAGGGTCGTTATGAGTGGGAATCGACTCAAAGGCACACAACAACAGCAATATCAATGACGTATAATGGAGATATACTTATTTGCTGTCTGTATATCTTTGGTGAAGTGTCTGTTCGGATATTTTACTCATATTTTAATTGAGTTGTTTGTCTTCCTATTGTTGAGTTTTAAGTTTTTTGTATATTTTGTATTCAAGTCATTTATCTGAGATATGTTTTGCAAACGTATCCTCCCAGTCTGTGGCTTATGATTCCATTCTTGTAACAGAGCAGAAGTTTTTAATTTTACAGTAGTTCAACTTATCGATTTTTTCTTACATGGATCATACTTTTGGTGTTACATCTAAAAAGTCATTACCAAAGCCAAGTTCACTTAGTTTTTCTCCTGTATTATCTTCTAGAATTTGTATAATTTTGTGATTTACATTTAGATCTATAATCCATTTTTAGTTAATTTTTGTGAAAGATATAAACTCTATGTCTAAATTCATTTTTCTTCTTTATTTCTTTTTTTGCAAGTGGGCTTCCAGTTATTGCAGCACCCATTGCTGAAGAGACTACCCTTTCACAATTGACTTGCCTTCGTATGTGTGTTTTGATCAGTTGACTCTGTTTTTGTTAGTCTATTTCTGGGGTCTCTATTCTGTTGCACTGATCAATTATCCATTTCTTGGCCAATAACAAACTGTCTTGATTATTGTGGCTTTATAATAAGCCTTGAAGTAGGATAGTGTCCTCCAACATTGTTCTTCAGTATTGTGTAGCTATTCCGCGTTCTCCTCTTCTATTTAATTATTAATTTTGATGATGTGGAAGATAATTAATAGGTTCCCTTGGATCATCTTTGAGAAGCAGTTTTATCCTATTATTTTAAATGTATTAAGAATGCCTAGCTGTGAGATAGGGTGAAAGTAAAACATCTAGTATTTGTTTCATTTTAAATTTTGTATTGAATAAACACAATGTACACTACAAAACACTTTTAAATTTCATGCAATATATCTTAATTCTAATTGCATTACATTTTTATCCTCAAGGCAGGGGACAACTTCTGCCATTCCTAATAATGAATTTAGTATTTGCCACTTTACTTTCTACTATATGCACAAAATTTTTGCTTAAGTATTGCCAGTACTAATAATCAGTCAATCAAACAATCAAGCAATGTTATTCTAATATCCCCCTTAGGCCTAAAATGTATGTTTATAAGATTTTAAAAAGGAGAGGGACATATCCCATTTACTTCACCTAACACCGATTAAAGAAAACTGGTAGGCATGATCATGTCATTATACTTTTTAATCAATAGCTATCAGTGAGCAGAGAATATTAACCTAGTGTTCTTATTCTCCTGCCCCGTTTGTTACTTCTGTGGCAGTTTATTTCCCCTGAGAAATTGTATAGGTCCTTGATAAAGAATTGTACCAAATTGTCTTTAGAATTAGATTTGGCTGTGCAAAGTACCTGGTTGTTCAGTGGTTAAGAGCTTGGCTGCTATCCAAAAGATTGGCAGTTCAATCCATCAGCTGCTCCTTGGAAACCCTGTGGGACAGTTCTACTCTGTCCTATAGAGTCGCTATGAGTCAGAATGAACTCAATGGCAACAGGTTTGGTTTTGGTTTTTATGCAAAGCACAAGGAACCTAGGTTGCACAATGGTTAAGCACTTGGTTAGTAACCAAAAGGCTATGGTTTGAACCCACCAGCAGCTTCATGGGAGAATGGTGTGGTAGTCTGCTCCTGTAAAAATTACAGCCTAGGAAACCCTATGAGGCAGTTCAACTCTGTCTTACAGAGTTGTTAAGGGTTGGCATTGATAGCACCCAAAAACAACATGCAAAGTACATGCCACTACCAGTTAAAGTATCATTTATTTTAGAATTTTAGCAAACAAATCCAAAAGATGCATCTTCTTAGTCTTAATTTGAATTTTTACATTTTATTTTTTGTTAAATATCCACCTTTTTCTTGCTTCTCCTGTTCTGCAATGAGAATAGTTAGATGCCCCATTTTAAGTTTTAGCACAAATGTTAAATCATATATAAGTTTTTTGGTTTTTTTTTTTCTGTTTTTCCATAAATTTTGTTGCCATTATTTATATATTTTTATGTTTTACAACGAATGAGCTTTTACATTTAATAGGCTATATTTGTTTGGAAGAAAATATGATGAAATATTTATTTTATTATTGTTTCTATTGAATTTTTTAATTAATTTATTTTGCTTGCTTTCCTTTTCTTTTCCAACTATATAATTTAATATTCTTAAAACATATATAACAGTACTTATAACCTTAATATTTTAAAGAAATTGCCTCAAATTTCAAAGCAATATTAAACAATAATAATGTTAATGGGCAACCTAGCCTTATCACTGATTTTTAGTGAAACAATATTTTGCTCAAAGGAGAGGTCAAGGCTATAGATGCCTTGGTAGCCACACATGTTCATAACCATCATCATAAATGACATTATCAAAGTCAAAAATGTAGACTGTGAATAGTAGTAGGCCAAGCATGCAAATGAGAATAAGTAAATTATTTAATAGTAGGTGAGCAGAAGGAAAACAAAGATGAAAGCTATAGATATATGAAAAAACAAAAACCACAAAAGAACGTTCAGCCTAAGCTTTGGAAGTGAGGTTCAACCATGATAACTATCAGCACTGATAAGCGTAACAGCAAGGTCACGTAGGATAATGTTAGGAGAGGAGTCATATGGAAGTCATTGCTAATCTTCATGAAAGAAATTTTAGTTGAAAATGGAAGGGAAAGATACCAGTTTGAGGAGAAAGATAAGAAAATTAAAAAAAAGTGATCTGCAAATTACTCTGGAAGAAATCTTAACTAAAATATATAAAAGAAAAGATGCAGTAATGCAAGAGAAGCATGAAGCTATGGGAAAATACTTGGATTGGAAGATGTGTGTATGTTCATAAGATAATAGGAACAAATTAGCATTAGAGAAAAGTTGAAGACACAGGAGAGAAAGTGATAATTATTTAAGCCAAGTTTCTGGTAGTGGTAGAAAAATATGGGCATAACAGCTCAGGAATAGTGCTGATTGTCTTAAACAGAAGGAGGAGCCAGCACATCTTCTGAAACTGAAAACACCAAGAATGAATATATATGTATGTAATTTAGTAGAACGTTTCAATAACTAGAAATAGTTTAAACTTAATTTCTGTAAGATGAGGTCATCTAATGCATGATAATGAAGAGGGCTGAATGGATAAATTAAGGAGAGGGGAGAAGATTATGAGTTATGCCAAAAAAACAAACAAATCTGTCTTGGAAGAAGTACAAACAGAGCACTGTTTAGAAGCAAGAATGGTCAGACTATGTCTCACATACTTTGGAATCAGTCCTGGAGAAGGACGACATGCTTGGCGATGTAGAGGATGAGAGAAAAAGAGGAAGACCCTTAACGAGATGGATTGACACAGTGGCTGCAACAATGGGCTCAAATATAACAACGATTGTGAGGATGGCGCAGGACTGGGTAATGTTTCATTCTGTTGTACATAGGGTCACTATGAGTCAGAACTGACTTGATGGCACCTAACAACAACGACAACAACAAAAACAAAAACAAAAACATGAGTTATAAATGAATAAATTGGGAGAACAAGCTGATGAAGAAAAAGTACAATGGTTATCTATCAGAAAAAAGACTCTATTACAGATCAAGACAATCCTTTCTGGAATAAATCTGCATGATCAAAGGATTAGTAGATACAGCATCACTCAAAACTTATGTTTAATTACAGAGAAAATACTGTAATGGTATGACCCATCCATATGATTATAATAGTCAGCAGTAACAGAAAGTAACTTCAACTTAAATTCATTTTAAAAAATATTCTTTTGGAGTAGGTACCATTGTTCATAATTTTATAAATGTATGCTCATATTATCTATCTATATCATGTGGATTTATTCAATCTACAGATTATTCTTTTGGAAAGTGACTTAAATAGACATACACATATTAATACTATATTTTATTTCCTGAAGAAAAGAAATTAATTATCTAAGTCATTATTCATATGCCTTTATATAGCCTAGTAGGCTAATTACCAAATAAATCTGTCAGAATGACTCTATCACATCTTCTATTTTTGAACTATGAAAGTATTCTTTTATAGTTTAGAAATAAATTCAGGTTATATTATGTAGTTGTAATCTCCTGTTTATCTATATATCTATAAATGTCTTATATTGTGGAGTTAGCTTAATAATCAATGTGAAAATGCTTTATGATGGAAATTTCTTATTTAATCTATAATTAACCAATAATTATGATAGACTATTTTATTTGATTGCCAATAGTTAGTGATTTTATATTTACATGATTTAGTAAATGAGACAGATTGTCTTACTGCTAGTAATAATTTTATGCTACAAATTGGGCAAATTCAGTTAATTTTTTTTTCAGAGTCACTAAATCCTAGACTTTATCACTTCAAGTATTAATCTGCAAACCAGAAGGGGAGAATCTATTGGGATAAGAAAGATCACTTTCAAGAGAAACCTATAGCATTTGTTTAATAAACTTAAGAAGAGGATGAGTTTACTCGGCTTCGTTTTCCACTAATGTCTCTCAGTTTCATTTCTACTGGGAAAAGAAAATCTGTACTCACCTTGAGACTGATGATTCTCCATACGTCTCACCAATATTTTTCATTTCAGCCAATTTTCTAGGTAAAAGTTCTGAGAAATGTATGAGTGGTCTTAACTTCCAAGATAAATATGTTCTCTATGTAGTACAGGTTATTTTCCGTGTTGAACAACTTTACCAACCTAAACGAACAGTCAATCCCAAATCATGGCGACCCCATGCCTACAGAGTACATATGCATTTCATAGGGTTTTAAATGCTATGACCTTTTGGAAACAGATAGCCAGGTCTTTCTTTCAAGGGGCCTCTGACTGGGTTCAAACCACTAATCTTTTGGTTGGTAGTCAAGATGTTAACCAACCATGCCACACAGAGACCCTTTACCAAACTAAGCATGTTATATTAAGGCAGGAGCTAATGCTTCCCAGTTACTCAGTTAAAATCAGTGATGAGAATGATTCAAGGTTAGCAAATATTATGTTAATTCCTCTAGGGTACATGTGGCTATTCCATGTGATGGGTTATACCATATAAACCT
This sequence comes from Trichechus manatus latirostris, assembly GCF_000243295.1. Classification (NCBI taxonomy): domain Eukaryota; kingdom Metazoa; phylum Chordata; class Mammalia; order Sirenia; family Trichechidae; genus Trichechus; species Trichechus manatus. The sequence continues at coordinate 949,617 of NW_004444260.1, forward strand.
ATAGTAAAACTCAATCTTTAGAATCAATCTATTTGGATACATGTTTTACAGTTGCTATTTGGCACTGGGAGCCCTGGTGGTGCAATGGTTAAACACTCAGGTGCTAACCGAAAGGTTGGTGGTTCAAACCCACCAGGTCCTCTATAGGAGAAAGATGTTGCAGTCTGCTTCAGTAAAGATTTACAGCCTTGGAAACTTTATGGGGCAGTTCTACTCTGTCCTGTAGGGTCGCTATGAGTGGAATCAACTCAATGGTAATGGGTTTGTTTTTGGTTTATTTGACAGTAATATCTCTAAGTTTCAAGCTCTTCACTTATGATATGGGAAAAACGAATATTTTCCACTTTATATGCCTTTAGTGGGGAGTAAACCTCATGTCTTATCCATAGTTAGCACTGAGAATATTTTGACACTAAGTTTTATTAAACATGCCTGGTGGTGCAGAGGTGAAGAGCTCAGCTGCTACCAAAAGTTCAAATTCACCAGCTGCTCCTTGCAAACCGTATGGGACAGTTCTACTCTGTCCTATACGGTCGCTATGAGTCAGAATCAACTCAGCAGCACCGGCTTTGGTTTTTGATTTTGTCAATAAGTATTTTCTGTTTTTAGAATAGTATTTTTCTCTCTCTGCTTTTATCCAATGTTGTTTGTTTCATTTCCATGTAAAGGCTTTGAATCACCTAAAATAGATGTCTGATAAGTCATGAAGGGCAATGATGAATTGCTGTTTTTGTTTTTTATAAAAAAGATTAACACGTACTTTTTATATATGCCTCAGTAATGTGCAGAATGTAGAACATGAAATGGTTAACAGGCATATCCTTCCTGTCCTGTCATACTGGTGGCTTTAGTCAAAAAGTATGTATAATTGCATCTAATACTCATTGCAATTACTGTTGGAATGAGGATGTCAGTATGATATTAGAGCTTACATAAATGTAGGAGAAGCTGCAAAGTGAGCGTCTGCAAAGGAGAAGTCACTGTGCCTGCCTGAAGCACCAGAAGGAGTGGACAAGTTGGAACTTTAGGAAAGGCTGAGAAACCCTGGCTATCTAAAAGGTGGAATGGAATCATAAAAAGGGGAGCTTGTAAGGAGACTTAGAAAGTTCTACTTTTAGAAAAGCTGGTTCCTCCATGAAAACCACTGTCTCTGAGAGAACTATCACTTTCATAGCTCAAGGCAGTGGGCTTGGAGTTGTTGTCAGCGAATTCAGCAGTTTATTGCAAGCAGGAGGAAAACACCGTATCTCTCCCTCTTATAGAAGCCCTGGTCGAGTAGTGGTTAAGCACTCGGCTGTTAACAGAAACGTCGGTTGGAATCCACCAGCTGCTACACGGAAGAAAGATGTGACAGCCTGCTTCTCTAAAGGTGTACAGCCTTGGAAATCCCATGGGGCAGTTCTCCTCTGTCCTTATAGGGTCATTATGAGTCAGAACCAATTCCACGGCCATGGGTTTCTCCGTCTATTTGTCATCATGTCTGTGTACCACAGCTTACTAAGAGCAATAATTTCTCCTTTCCTTCCACCTTTTAGATTTTACTGAGTTCATCTCTTGTCCAAGTCTAACATGGGACGATGCAGGAAAGGGAATTCAGAGAAACATTCAGTTTCACAGCCTATAGCGTTCCTGTGATTAGGAATCGCATGGACAGCAATGGGGTTTTGGTTTTTGGTAGATGGGAGTAGTAGTACCAATCCGACAAGGGGCCAGCCAACACTTTTTTTTTTTTTTTTTTTAAGAAGAAGGCTTCTACCTTCGTATTTCTGACCATGACAAATTTGAACAAAATAAGAACGTCTTTCCCTCCAAAAGTAATTTAAAGTATGCATGCTTCCCAAAATTCTACATAAAATACCTAAAAACAGAGGGGTTATCGCAATGTAAAGCAACAGATAGAACCGCAGCACAATAAAATAAAGAAAGAAATAAGAAAGACATTTCCACATAACAAATGAAAAAAAAAATCAGTCTCCAAAGGCTATTGGAAGAAGAAAAGCTGTTTTAACAGAAAAAATGATGAAAATTATTTTTTTAATTTGACTTTTAATAAGTACATAAACAGAAACTGAATTATATAGGCCTTACTTAAAAGTACACACAAACACACACACTTGCTTTTTTTTCGTCTTTGAATTTTGAATTAAGACGAGATTTTATATAAATTGTTAGAGCCCATTAGTATAGGATAAGTAAAAATGGCCTGGAGGCAGAATAAGATCAGCCAGAATTTAAAAAATACAACCAGGGCCAGATCAAAGGAGACAATATTTGTCTGCTGAATTTTTTTTTTTTTAATTCAATAAGTAAAACTTCGAAATTGTGTTTAAGAGCCACCATGTGTTATTTTAGTTTCTTATATATAAGCTTATATCTTTGTTGATAGCTGCAGCTGGATTGGTCCCCAACTCATGATGACCCCATGCACAATTGAGTGAAATGTAACCATCTCTATGATTGGACCATTGTGATTGATCGGGTTTTCATTGCCTGATTTTTTGGAAGTTGATTGCCACTCCATTCTTCCTAGTCTGTCTTAGTCTGGAATCTTTGCTGAAACCTTTTCAGCATCATAACAACATGCAAGCCCCCACTGAGGGTTGGGTGGTGGCTGTGCGTGAGGCAGATTGACAGGGAATGAAACCTGGGGCTCCAGCATAAAAGGCAAGAATTCTACCACTGAACCACCAATACCTCTCAAGCTTATATTAATTTAACCAAAAAAAACACCAAACCCATTGCCGTCAAGTCGATTCTGACTCATAGAGACCCTGTAGGACAAAGTAGAGCTGCCACATGGGGTTTCCAAGGACCGGCTGGTGGATATGAACTGCCGACCTTTGAGTTAGCAGCTGAGCTCTTAACTACTGCGCCACCAGGGCTAGACTTCTATCTACAATATTGCTCAACCAGTTGTTATTTGTTTTGTTTCATTTCCTTTCTTATTGATCATTGACAAGACTAAAGTAAATTAACCTTTTAAATATTGAATAGGTTTATATCAGAATTGATCAGCTATTAAATCACTATCTCGTTAAAATTTCTACAGTGTAAAGTAGGGAGATTGGGCATGTTCTGTCTTCTCTATAATGATATTTTTATAAGATTCTTTGTTTGTCTTCTTCTGCTACAAAAACCCTGGCCAAGGTGGGGTTGGGGGGGGGGACTACTGTATTTTATGAAATATGAAGTATATTTTTACATCTTCAATATTATGTGCTGTAGTCATGAAACAGTGGCCATTGCTAAAAATGCATATCCATGTGTTCAAAGTGGGTGTCGGAGGACTGGAGGAAGATCCTGGAGAAAATGTCTGTGCTCTCTTTTACGAAATTCTGCATCACTAATTCATCTGACATCACAGAGGAAAAAGGCATTTGGAAAAAAATAAAACACTGATGTTCTTAGCTAAAAGGTAATTTAGGGAGGTGAGATTACAACGATGTTTTCCTATAATTTCATAAATATATTTATAATATATTATGATATTAAAATATAATTTCATAAAATAGACTATTTTAGCTTTACATTCCTTTTTATGTAAGAGCAGATGTAAGTTAACATAGAACTCTATGTCTAAATAACCATGGAGGAGTTTTTTCAATAAGTCAAACATACAGATTCTATGAAATAAATAAAATGTGGTATCATAGTTTAATTAGCATTTACAAATTGCCAAATGATTGTGTCTAGAATTTGATGGAATGCAATACATCCTTTAGGTACACCAGTCATTTTATCTAGATTACCCAATTTTGCTTGATCATGAGTGGCCAGTTCAGAAGGAGATGCTTGCTTCATGTGGAAGGAACTCATTCCCCCAACTTTCAAAAATAAAGATTTATTAAGCACATCCGTAACACTGTTCTAGGCACTTGAAATACTTCAGAGAATGAACGAGACAAGATCTTACCATCATAAATAAAGAATATTGTATATTCTAATGTGATAAGTGGTAAGAAAAGTAATAAAGCAAAATGATGCATGGGGACAACTGATATGGGGAGGGGGCAGGTTGCAGTATGGTACAGTGTACAGTGTGGTTAGGGAAGGTCTCATTGAAAAGGGATAGTTTAATCTAAAGAATGAAGAAAGATAAAGGAGACAGTCAAGCATATGTAAGATAAAGATAGTTCCAAATAGAGAAAACTGATTTTATATATATATAATATCCCTAAGGCTTGAAGATTGTGCTAGGCATATTCAAGTAGACCAGCGTGCATAAAGAAGAATAGCAAGGGGCAAAGAGGCAGAGTGTCAATATTAAGAATCTCTGAAACATATTTGGCTATCCCCCCAAATTTATTCCTTCCGAAGTCTCCCTTATATCAATAAATGTCAATTCCATTCTTCCTGTTACTCAGAAATACTGTGGTTACCATTTATTCTTTCACTCCTGTCTCACATCCCATCTGTCATCAAATTCTGTCTGTTCTTTGTTGTTGTTGGGGTTCAGTCAGCTCAACTTATGGCGACCCTTTGACCACGGAACAATACTCTGTGACATTCCCTTGATGTGTTTCAGATGGTTTTCATTAGCTGATATGGGGAAGTAGATTGAGAGGCCTTACTTCATAGTCTTGGTCTGGAAGCTCCACTGAACACTGTTCATCATCATAGCAACATAGAAGCCTTCACTGACAAATGGGTGGTGGCTGCACTTATGGTGCCTCAGCCAGAAAGCGAACACACATCTCCTGCACGGAAGATGAGAATTCTACCCTGATCCATCAAGGCCTCTCTCTGCTCCACCTTCAGATATGTGCAGAATCTCACCACGGTTCACCACGTCTAAGCATACTATGAGTGCCTGGGCCACCGTTACATCTTCCTTAAGTTATTGAAATAGCCCCTTAACAGTTCTTTTTTTTTTACCTTTGTATTCCCCCACCACCTACCTATTTTCAGTACTTCAGAAAGTCTTCTTACTAACTTAAATCAAGGGATGCTATTCCTCTGCTTTAGGCAGAAAAGTGCTTAGAATACATCAGGTGCTCACTGAAAATTTGTCAAATGAAGGAATAAATATTGACAAAACATAATATATTTGAAAATAATTTGGTAAAATTTAGTATCTCATCATAATCAACATTTTCAAAAATATTTCTATAATAAAATATTTGAACATGAATTTGATGACTGAACTGTCATTAAATTATGAAAATAAACAAGTAAATTATGTATTGTTTCTACAGCATCATATTAATACTGCAATTAGGTGATTTTACAATCACTGCCCACATGGACTCATTTGTCATCAATCTGAAGTCAGTCAGGCTGGGAAAATATTGTCTTTAACCATTTACAGAGATAGACATGCTATTCCATATAGATATTTGCAGAAAAAAGTGTGTTTGTTTTAATAAAAATATTCAAATACGTTTCTGTTAACAACATTATATCAAAGACAAATGTGTATAAGGCTTCAAGTCAAAAGTAAAATGAAAGAATTGAGCAGGAATCACTGTCTGACAGAAACAACTATTAAGAACTGTAAACTCAGTAGGAATTTTCTATTTGAAGCAATGAGTCTTGATGTATAAATTATATGAAAATTGTAATAGCTTTGGCTGTTAAATTCATGCATAGAGGGTAGGTAACAAGCATTCAGATTACCTTAATACTGAACTATGAAAACTCAAGAAGATGAAATGTACTTGAATTGTTCTATTCTGTTTTGAAAGATGTTACTTTATAGATAGAGCAAAAACTTATTAAATATTAATGTCTAATTTAAAGATAGAAATCCTATAAGCCAAGGAAAGCATTATATTTTAACACTAATTAAGCCACAAACTCCAACATAAAATGAAATTTAGAATGGGTATTACAGAAAATTTATATACCTCTTTAACAAAAAATAAATTTATTAAATTTTAAATTATAGCAGAGGGAATGAGATTTCCTATTTGATTAAAATGCAGGACGTCTTCAAAGATAAATGGATAGTCACTTAAGAAGGAAATAAGTTAATATCCTATATAGTGATATTTAATAAAGCAATTCAAAATTGCTTTCATATATGTTCTCTAGATTTTAAAAAAGTAAATTATTAAGAAAGTACAAAATAAAGAACAAAGGCAATTAACACAAATCTGAAGATTTCTGACTAAAAGGAATGTTTTAGAAAAGTTACATTTATCATACATTTTGAAAAACAAACAAAATACTAAAGGAGTTTTAGGCATTGTTAATTTTATACATGGACAAAAAGGAGAAAAAACTGCACATTTTAGGGCAAAATTACATTTAAAGCCTCTACCAACTGATGCAGTCTACATCTATGCAGAGTTGTCATAGATAAGAAATTACTTGTCCATGCTTAAATAAGACTGGTTCAAAATCAATGGTTAATAATAACACAATGACATCTTAATAAAAGGATATTATTTTACCAGGAAAGCTGAAATCTTCTGGTTATTCAAAAAGTTCCCCCTCTGTGTCTCTCTCCCTGTCATCTTTTTTAATGTTCTATGTGAAAATAATATATTTATTAATTACATGATTAAATCTGTTATTGTTAATACACTAACAGAAATGTTACTATTAGGTACTGCCTATATACATGGCCATCATTAGCGCTGTAAAATTATTCTGCAATTTCTTGAACTTGACTTGTCAGACAAAATTTTATCTAGATGAACGGTTTCCCTTCCTTCTAATGCTTGGATGATTTGGAGAGTCATTTGGCACTTGGCAAGCTACATAGGACACGCTATCAGCCAAGTATTAGAGAAAAATTAATTATTTCTAAGAGGAACTACGTGCAAAAATAAATTATCTAAAGAATTGTGGTTTGGGAGATGGTGGCAGAGGGATACATGAAAGTTGTCAAATGGAGAATGTCTTAATTTAAAAACGTTACAATAAATAGCACTCTCACCCATTGTGCACTTGATACAATGTTATTATTTAAAAAGTAAGTGCAATTCAAGAATTGCATCCGGAGTTAGAAGCTGCATGAATATAATGATTTTTGTTGTCAATACCGGTATCTTTGTGTTCAAATATTTTTAAAAAATTGACAAGGATACTCTTATTGTCGGCCTATTATCTTGAAACGGTGGATTTGGAATTTCTATCTAGTGCTTTGTTTAATTAAGTTCTTTGTTTTTATCTATTATAAATGACTAAAAACAAGTCAGAATTTGACACTGTCTAATTTAATCTTACAACAGGCTAGGGTATTGTATTCTAGTTAAACCTGTGGCCGTCAAATTGATTCCAACCAATTCCGACTCATAGCAACCCTATGAAAATTGTCCTTTTCACCTACAAATTAAATCACAAAACAATTTGATTTTTTCATTCACTGTGATTAGTGCTTGGAGAATCTAGTTTGTTACATGTCGTATTATAAAAATCTTGAAATTATGGAATACATTATGTTAAAATTAATTCTGATTTTCCATTAGAATCATGAATTTTATGCTGCTCTATATGCTACTTGTCAAAAATCCAATAAAAATATGATATACAGGAAATAGAAATTCATACTAATTGAACCAGTATTTTTCCGTACTTTTATAATGTAAAGAAAGTACAAAGAAAGGCATTTTATTGTGTTTTTCAAAGACCAATTCAAAATGTTAAGTTCCAGAGTTTGTTTTCCCCTGGGACCACCGAAAAAACAAGACTCATATTAATTTGTTTCACCTTCATCTGCTTAACTGTGAACGCCTTAAGAATGTGCTTAATTTGCCATTATATTCCCAATGCCTAACTCAATATTGGAAACCCTGGTGGGGTAGTGGTTAAGAGCAGGTTAAATCCACCAGCCTCTCCTCGGAAACCCTGTGGGGCAGTTGTACTCTGCCCTATATGGTCTCTGTGAGTCAGAATTCACTCCATGGCAACAGGTTTTGTTTTTTGGTTTTAACCCAGTATGTGATAGAGTAACTGTTCAATTAAATACTTACTCAAATAATATTGAATGGGTCTTTGGGGCATAATTTTCAATTTCAATGGTAAATGTCCGTTAACTGAAGATGGATCTGAAATATTCAGCAATTCTAAACACAAATGCCTAGGAACAGCAGGAAGAAGAGAGGACTGGAGGTGAGAATCATCAACATTTAAAATTATATCCATTTACTCTGTTAATTTAGATAGAAAATTGTAACAATATATTTTTGAAGGCTTTCAAACCACAGATATTTAGAACATTCATGGGAGGCTCATAAACAGAAATTTAAAAAAAAATTCAGATAGCTTTGTATATTTGAAGCTTTTATTTTTTAAAATATACATGGGTGTATATTTTAAAAAATAAGCCCATTTTCCATGGGTGTAATCTTAAACAATAATCCAAAATAAGAACTAACATATGTGTTTCCTACTTTTATTCATTTTTTGGCTTTTGACCGATTTACAATTTAATGCAATTTATATACCCAGTACATGAGGCCTAAGACATCAATATTTATACATAGACTCTTTTACAAATAAGTAGAAGGAAATACAACAGTAGAAATTAGACTTTACCCTTACTTCAATGAACTGTTGTAAAGCTTTTGCTATTCTCATATTTACCCTGTTGAGAAACATTTAAATGGAGATCCTTCCAAGAGACTTGAAGATAAAAGTGTTGAACTGAAAGAGAAAAGGAAGATGACGTGGCTAAAAATAAATGTAATATAATCCAATTTTGAGAAAAGTTACTATTATCATTATATTTGCTGTTATTATGTAGAATGATAAGATTTATACTAATCTGCTATCTAAAACTTACATGTCCAAATCCATAGCTGATCATTCTTATATGGACTGAAGGAGGTGTGCAAAAAGTAGGGAGATAGGGGCTGGGTAGGTGTATTGTGTCCCTAGGATTGATTGATCTGGCTAATCAAATTACTTAAAAGTTTTGATTTTTCAAAATTTTTATCTAAATATGTTGACATGAGAGTTTTTAAATTTACAGTGATTAGATGTTTAAGAGGCAGTATGTAAAGAAGTATACATCTGTTCAGTATATTTCATAACAGTTTTCACTCCCTGATATTACATTACATACTCATTTGTTTACTTGTTAGTTGACTCATCGTCATGAAAGCAGGGAATTTGTGTGTCTTATTCACTGCTCTACAACAGCACATGACACAGAAAAGTTATACAGAATTAATGTATAAATGAATATATAAGGCAAATGTTAAACGTATGAAGAGGTAATCATAAAAGGAAGTCCCTTTTTGTATGCTTTATCCTCCAGAAAACAATGGAGCAGGCCTGGAATCCTCACTTGGTCTTGCCGCTGACATTGTTAACATCAGGGTTAATTGAGTAACCCACAACAGCTTAAGTTCCTTGCTATTAGATGCTGATCTTCTTCCAGCAAGCAGGTAGAAACAGAAGTTGTGTCCCAGTGGAAGTGATGAGGTCAAAATCAGAGAAATTAGTTCAAATCTATGTCATTAATTGAGCCAGTTAGTTTAAAATTAGAATTGAGTTTGCATAGCTAAAACAAGGAAGGGCATATGGAGAGTTTTAGAATCTTACTAAAATCAGGAAAGACTAATATTTTTGAACTAGCACTGATTTTGCCTCTATATAGCAGTCAAGATAGTAGGAAGTAGAGACCAATTAATGGATATTTCTCCTGACACTATTCTCTGTTCAGAACAGTATTAAGTAATAATAAAATATAAACAACAATTGTTAGAGCGAGTAGGATTTATACCTTTTTAAAAATCTTCCCAATTCTCCTGCTAATCTATTCTGGAAGACTAAAGAGTATTTCAGATACACAGGGGGTGCCTGTATTCAGTAAGTGCTATAAGTCACTTTATTACATTGCTTGGGAGAAAAGCGATAAACCTCAGTAACAGCCAGTCATAATTCTTTTATCTCATTTGAGGCAGGTTCAAAGGAAGGACCCTCTCTGCTCTCCAACAACAACATTAAAAGAGTAAGAAAGTAAGCAAGCGACAGATGTTTTGTTGGTCTCAATATGTGTAAAATATGTTCTTGGTGAAATGCACACTTAGCTTGGTATTGCTTCCTTACTAGCCACAGTATTTCGATTTCATCTTTTTTTTCTTTAAAAAATAAGAACATTTTTAGTATAAGTCTCATATTCAGAAATTTTGACATAATACTTCCAAGAAAAGTTGGGTAGAAACCAGAACAGGCAAAAGAAAGAAAAATAGAGAAGAAAAGTGAAAAGTTTGAAAATAAAATCTGAAGACTGAAGACTGAGTAACAATGTTTCTGATGGATACCCAGAATGAACCAGATAAAAATGGTTCACTTAAAAAGAGAATGTCAGATCCTCGATTGTCTCAGTGCTGCTTGGTATTTTACTTTTCTGTTTGTCCTCATCAGTTATTCTAGATTTTAGCTATTTCTCTAAATCCTCTAACAAGCTAACTTCTACCACTGTATATTAACTAACAAAAAACAAAAACCCATTGCTGTCAAGTCGATTTCGACTTACAGCGAGGACAGAGTAGAACTGCCCCATAGAGTTTCCAAGGAGCAGCTGGTGGATTCAAACTGCTGACCTTTTGGTTAGCAGCCGAGCTCTTAACCATTGCACAATTTAAAGAGCAGAAGCCATGAAGGAATTCCCTAACTTTATTTCCTCTACAGATCTTACACTACAAATAAAATAACATTCTGATGTCCTCTGCTTCCTCTCATAGAAAATGTGGTAGCTTGGCCAAATCCAAGGATATCATTTCTTACTGACATCTTTTGGACCAACAACTGCAGATGATATTAAATATTTATTATATTCTCCAATCCCCCCATCTTCAGTGGCTTTAGTTACTCAGACTAAAAACACATTCAAAACTCTAGTTATCCTAAAATATATTTGGACATGTTTGGCTGGGTTTTATTTCTGTCATACTTTTTTCATCTACTTTTTGTTTGTTCTCTGTTTATCTTTGGTTAATTTTACCCTAATTTTTAAAATCTTATATGTTTTATAAAATAAAATTAGAAGAAAATAAAATCTGAAGACTGAATAACGATGTCTTCAGAACCAACACGGTTTAATTCAATGGTAGCAATTTGAAAAACACAGAAATATATTATTTTGGAAGTAAGAGTTTCCTAAAATTATATTATTAATGATAACTGCAATTAATAGTTTGGTATATATTTCTGGTCTTTCTATGAATATTCAAACATGCAATATATATTGTGCTGCAATGTTTTCACATACTCACTATATACCGGTCATTTTTAAAATATAAGTAAAGTAGATGTCACTCATTTTTCTGCCATTATTCTTGTAAATATATTAAATATTTTAAGGCATATAATAGTACCACAGTACAAAGAAATAAGCCATTACCAATGCAGCCCTCATATCATATATCTACATCTGCCTGTCCCATTTTGCATTTCCACCCACAATGAATACGAGTTCCCTGTTCCTTAGGATCTTCACCAATAGTCAGTCTTTTGTTAGATTCTTGAATTGTAGCCATACTAATAGGGTTGCTATGAGTTGGAATAGATTAGACAGAAATGGGCTTGGTTTAATAGGTGTGTAGTTTTATCTCATTGTTGATTTCAATCTTCTAATGAACAATGATGTTGAGCATCTTTTCATATGATTAGCTACCATCTGTGTATTTCTTGGTGACACTTCAGTTCAGATCTTTTGTCCATTTTTCAGATGGATTGTTTATTTTCTCACTGCCGAGTTTTAAAGTTTTTTTTTTTATATTTTGCATAAAAGTTCTCTGTCAGATTTGTGTTTTGCAACTATTCTCTCCTAGTCTGTAATTTGGCTTTTTATGTTTTCAAAAGTGTCTTCTGCAGGGCAGAACATTTTAAAATTTTAATGAGGTACAACTTAGTATTTTTTGTTGTTGTTGTTGTTGTTATTACTGTATTTTAAAACTCATCACCAACCTGCACACCAATGTCCATTGCGATACTTTTCACAATAGTCAGAAGGTGGGAACAACTGAAATGTCCATCAATAGTTGACTGGATAAACAAAATGTGGTATAGACACACAGTGGAATACTACTTAGCCATAAAAAGAATTGAAGTCCTGATGCATACCATTACATGAACGACTCTTCAAAACATTATGCAGGGTGAAATAAGTCAGTCACAAAAGGAAGATATTGTATGATTTCACTTATACCTGTGGATGTAATGTAATGTAGTATAATACAATGTAATATAATCTTTCATAATGAAACCTTTCATAAGGAACCTTTCATAATAAAATCTTACATAATCAGTCAATCAGTTGAGGTCGTACCACGTGTAGGGTATACCCTAAACCTAATCACTCCTGAGTTAGGCAAAGAGCGGCATAGACACATAGAGGAAGTCAGATGCCAGATGTGATTCCTCTGTAAGCCAAGCAAAGTCAAGGAACTAAGGAACTCCTGGGACTACTGACAAGAAAGGAATCAATATAGCCTAGATGCTGGTTTGGAATTAACCTAGTTGAGGCTCTGATTCTTACTTTAGCCCCCAGACTGTGAAAAAAAATACAGTTATGCTTTTTTTTCCTAAAGCCATCCATTTGTAGGATGTTTCTGTTGCAACAGCAACAATAAGAATTTTTTTTTTTTTTTTTTTTTTTTTTACCAAGAGTGGGATGATGCTCTAACAAATACCAAAAATGTGGAAGTGATTTTGGAATTGGGCAATGGATATAGGCTGGAGGACTTTTAATGTACATGATAGTAAGAGCCTAGATTCTCATGAATAGACTTGGTAGAATTATAGGCATTAAGGGCAATTCTGATGATGGCTCAGAAAGAACTGAGAACTGTGTGGAAAGCTTCTATCACCATGAACATAAAATTGTTAAAAAAATTAACATGAAATGTGCTTCTGGTGAGGCATTAAAAGGAGACAACGAAGAGGTTATTAAACAATGGAGGAAGAGTAATCTTTTTTATAAAATGACAAAGAACTTGTCTGAATTATGTTTGAATGTTTAGTGGAAAGTAGAACTTGTAAGAGATGAACTTGGATATTTGGCTGAGGAGATTTATAAGCGAGATAATAAAGGGGCAGTGTGTTTTTTCTGTGCTGCTTAAAGTAAAATATGAGAAGAAAGAAATCGACTTAAAAATGAACTACTTAAAAATGAAACCAGAATTTAAAGATTTGGAAAATTCTATTGTAGAAACTAAGAAAATGTTATCCTGGAACTTTCTTCAAGGACATGGATACACAATCTTCTGTTAAAGAGATTTGGGCCTGAGACTGATGGCTCTAATCAACCACCTCAGCAGAAATCCTGTCAGCTTAGAACTGAAAGAGCCAAAGATAGGATTAAATAAAGGAAAGCTGTCTGCTTCCTGGATTCTACAAGTAGGAAATGGGCCAATAGAGCTACTAGGTTGCAACTATCTATTGTCCTCAAAAAAAAGGTAGGCACTTTTCCAGGAGTTCAGAGATCAGCAGGACGGTAGGGAGGAGCAAAGGGTTGAGGAGGGTTGGAAACTTCTGCTTCCTTTGTTCAAAGGGTTAAGCCACTGTCTCCTAGGTTTCACAGGGTGGGCTGCCGTTCAGGTGGGCCGCCGTTCAGGTGGGCCAAGAAAATGGAGCAGCCACCCGAAATTGAAAGGGCAGGGCTGCCATTCCAATGGGCCAGGAAAATGGGCGGCCATCCAAAGTTGAGAGGGCAAGGCTGCTATGCCAATGGGCCAGAAGAATGGAATCACAAACAAAAGTTGAGAGGATGGGGCTGCCATGTCCCTGAGCCCGAACAGAGCAACCCAGGGCTGAAGGTGTAGGGTCACTACTCAGGCAAACAAGAAGAATGGGGCCACCCCAATCAAAGGAGTAGGATAGCCATCCCTGTGGGCCTGGAATGTGGGACTTTTATCAAGGATCAAGGTGCCTATGCCCAAAATCTGGAGTGTATAGCCAATGCCCAGTGTCTGGAAGGTGGAGCCATTGCTGAGATATGTCTGGAAAACAGAATTATTTTCAAGCCTTGAGAGCTAATAAAATATGCTCTGGTGGGTTTTGGACATACTAGGTACTTGTGACCCCTTTGTTCCCTGAAGTTTCTCCTTATAGGAATGTTCCTATTCCAGTGTTGTACTTTGGAAATAGATAACTTGTATACTAGGTTTTACAAGTTCATGGATAGAAAGGAAATTTGCCCCAGAATAGAACAGACTCAGAGTCTCATCTCTACTTGATTTAGACTATTCTGAAGATGAGATTTTGGACTTAGAGTTGATGCTGAATAGGTTAAGAATTTTGGGTTTATGTGATTAGGGGAAAGTGTTTCTACATGTGAGAAGGACATGGGCTTTGGGGGACCAAAAGGTGGAATGTTATGGATTGAATTGTGTTCTACCAAAATAAGTGTTGGAATCCTAACTCCTTTGCCTGTGGATGTAATGTAACAAAATGTAATTACTGTCCATAATGTAATTTAATGTGATTCAATTACCAGTCTTAACGCAATCTGTTGTAAGGTAATCAGTCAGTTGAGACTACACCAGTACAGGGTGGATCCTAAACCTCATCACTTCTGAGTTATATAAAGAACACCATAGACACACATACACACAGAGGAATGCAGATGCTGTGTGAGGATCCTCTACAAGCTAAGGAAAGCCAAAGAACCAAGGAATGCCTGGGGTAACCAACAAGGAAATAATTTACAAGGCTGAGATATTTATTTGGACTTTCAGCTTCCAGAATTATGAGAAAATAAATTTTATTCTTTAAAACCATCCACTTTTGCTATTTCTGTTAT
>NW_004444260.1:965097-966027 GCF_000243295.1 Trichechus manatus latirostris
AGTCTCTTTAATTACACTGTTCAGTATATAAATACCGATACAATAAAAAAGGATGATTTGATAAAGTTGTGATTAAATGCATTTTAATAAGATGTACATATATTAATAAAGATAAAATAATATTTTTACTTTTTGAATAATTCACACTCTAAAAGTGCAAATGGTAGTTACATGATATTTGTATAATTTACATATGTATAAATATTTTTTCATATTCAACATAAATCTTACTCATTGAGAATACCTTTCTCATCTCTCTGCAAAGTCAGCTAAGTTATACATAGGGTGGCTGGAGAGTCCAGCATCAGCATCCATTCAGCCCTTGGTTTCTCATCTGAGTCCCCCAGAAAGGGTATCAATTAGTTACAATCATCATGACATTTTCTGATGCCGCCATCTGTCCACTTAGAACTTGAATATGATGAGCAACTTATTACACACAGACTGGCACACAGCTGCCAGATGGCAACAACTTGTGATCACCAAGACCCAGCCTAAACTCAAACAATAAGACTAATACTAAAAATTGGTATACTGACAATTGTAAATTTCACTTCAGAATGAAGTGTGGAGATTATAGGCTTCTGACCAAAGGTCAATAGTTGAGTTCTATTCTGAGTTATATAGTTAGACATGTGCTGGCTAACCATGCTTCTCTCTTTTTCTTTCTCACATCCCTAATTTTAATAACTGTACCATCTTCATCTTCAGCACTTGCAAATCTTGATTTTTTTTTATTGTATTCTAGATAAAAGTTTACAGAGCAAACTATTTTCTCATTAAACAATTAATACACATATTGTTTTGTGACATTAGTTGCCAACCCCATGACATGTCAACACTCTTCCCTTCTCGATCTTAGGTTCCCCATTACCAGCTTTCCTGTCTCCTCCTGCCTTCTTGTCCTTGCTCCCAGGCTTGTGTGCCGAT
>NW_004444260.1:966654-967686 GCF_000243295.1 Trichechus manatus latirostris
CTGAAGTTTGTTACACTTTATTGGCAATTAATTATTTACTATTTTGGTGATGATGATGTTGATGATTATTACTTGTGCTTACTGAGTTATACTATTTTCAAAAGCATATTTATCACGATTTAATTCTCAAAACATCCCCATGAGACAGAAATTCTGTTATTAATGTTTATAATTTTCACAAACAACAAACAGAAAATTAAATAAAATGTTATCTTCTGCTATCAAAGAACAACTTCATGATGCTGCCTTTATTTTTATTTAACCTGAGTATAGGCTTTAATGTTTCATTGTTGATGTCAGTGATGATGACCATGGTGACAACAGAGATAGCCTGTAGCGTGGACCCTAAAGCAAATCACTTATGGACTTAAGATTCATCTATGTCTTTTAATCACTTAATAACTAATTGATTTTTACTGTTGGATAACATCGTATTTTATGCATGCTATATTGAATACTGAATATACACCCAAGTTAAATAAAAATAAAACAGCATCACAAAGCAGTAAAAGTAAACAATGTGCTGTGGAATAGGTCAGCATGGTCCTCTAGACACCTCTTCTAACCCTTTAAAACTGCTCATTAAGGAGAAGAATCACTTCATCAAGCCCACTACCTAAGTGAAAGTACAAAAATAAGGAAATAAGGAGCTTTATCACAACCTAGTTCTAGGATTTTCTTCCATTCCATGACGAGCACCAACTAGAACAGCAAAAAACTGTGCATTTGCAAACACACAGTTTATTTACTGTGAAGAGGACCTTTCCCTGAGTGATATAAAATGTCTTCTATACCAGCAGTTTCTGGAGATTGCAAGTTCAGCATATTGACTTTAATGAAGAACTAACAACCAGCTTCTCCTGATCTTATCCTTGAATGGCACACAAAAGTAGCTGCTCTTCTAATATTAATCAAATGAATGATACTCCAGCATTACTATCATCCTTTGGGATGTGCCATAACTAGGGTAAATGAAAGTGGTAGCATCGTAATTCTGTCTCAGTCATATACTGTGTTTCATTTAGTGAAACG
>NW_004444260.1:967876-968709 GCF_000243295.1 Trichechus manatus latirostris
AGTACATTTTGCAGACTCAGAGAACTTGTTGTCTGTTTAGCCAGAAATATTGACAGATATTTCAAAAAGTACTGTACTAAGATTGAGGCATATATAGGTATACAGCAATACAAAGAAGTAGTATTTAATTAAGATTTCGAGGAAGAGTGAAGCCTGAAATCAATCATGAAGAATGAATAAGAATTAGGTGACAAAACTCTAGGGGATTCTAGGTAGGAAGAACGCATGGTTAAAGGCATACTAGTATGACATAGATGTTGGGTGTCAGGATCTATAAACACTGTGGTGTGGGGATACGTCATTGTGACACAAGAGACAGGAGACCTTAAGAGAGATACTTTTATGGGTGGTGTGTTTATTAAAACTTCAGGAATTCTATAAAAATGAAAAGTCTTTGAAGTATCTTGGGCAGAGGTCATTTAAAGGCAAATTTGCACTTTAATCTTTCTGACTGCAATTGCAGAGGAGATATTCAAGAAGGGAAACACTGAAGTCACAAAAGATGTTAGAACTTCTCTCTAACCTAGTTCTTGAGCTAGGTAAGTGGTTGAAAGGTTAAAGAGGTAAGGTTATGCTTTATAAATATTTAAAAGATCATCTAATACCAAAATATTTACAAAGATATTTGAAAAATAAATATGCTTTATATTATGATTTGTGAAAAAACATCACTTTATTCTTTTACAGACTGAAGTCAATTATCTTTAATCCTGTATCTTTCCAATACTCAACTGCTCTATGTCTTACACTCCTGTTTAATCCCATCACCCTTAAATTCCACAGTTTTCTTTGAGATCTCCTGTCTCAAAATGCCTGGAAAATAGGGAAATATC
>NW_004444260.1:970605-971431 GCF_000243295.1 Trichechus manatus latirostris
GACCTGTTTCCAGCAACCTGGATACACTCACAGATTTAAAATTTTATCACATTTTCTACCTAATGTGCCAAACATGCCATATACTAAAAAAGAGGTTTTTCAGCTTTCTTTATAAACTAGATGTCTTTTGTTTATTTTTATATTGAATGACTTTTGTTTCTTGCTCTTGCCTTAGTGCACTAGATAGACCTTCCAGTACTATCGTGGGTACAGTGAGTGAATGCAGATATCTTTGCCTTTTTCCTGATCTTAAGGAAGAAATATACAGTCTTCACCATTATGGAAGATGCATTTGTGTACACTTGAAAAGAATGTGTAACCTACTGCTGTTGAGCAGACTGTTCTATGAATGTCTATTAAGTCATTTCTCTTTCTGAGTAGTTTATCATTGTATGTATGTACCACATTTTCCTTATACTTTTGTCCTTTAATAGACATTTAGTGATTCCACCTGTCAACTATTGTGATTAGTACTGCAGTAAACATTGGTATAGATATGTCTGTTAACATCACTGCCCTCAAGTCCTTTGTCTATATACCTAGGAGTGTGATTGCTGGATCATATGGTAATTCTAATTTTAGTTTTTTGATGAACCACCACACTGGTTTCCACAATGGTCATAACATTCTGTATTCACATCAGCAATAGGTAAGAGTTCAAATATCCCCACATCCTCACCAACATTCGCTGTTTTCCGTTTTTTATCTTAGTCATCTTGGAGGGACTGAAGTGATATCTCATTGTGGTTTTGAAGTCCTGTTACATGTTGCAATATAAATGAACCTTGAGGACATTATGCTGAGTGAAATAAATCAATCACAAAAG
>NW_004444260.1:974241-977023 GCF_000243295.1 Trichechus manatus latirostris
ATATTAAAAATTAAGAAAAATAAATTTTGTATATCCCTCCATGTAGTTAATATTTCCAGTACTCTTTATTCCTTTGGGCAAAGACATATTTCCACTGGCATCATTTTCTTTCTGTCTGAAGGTCTTAATTTAACATTTCTTGTATGGTGGATCTACTTGTGAGAAAACCAGCTTTTGTTTGTCCTAAAAAGTCTTTATTTCTTCTTCATTTTTGAAAAATGTTTTCATTAGTTGTAGAATTTTTGGTTACTTCTAGTACTATAAATTTACTGTTCCACTATTTTCTCACTTGCATTGTTTCTCATGAAAAACTGCTGTCATCTTCATCTTTTTTTCTTTGTATATAACATTTTTCCCCCTCTGTCTGCTTTTAAGATTTTTCTCTTTATTATTGGTTTTTAGGCAGTTTGATAATAATGCAGTTTGCTGTAGTTTTATTCATGTTTCTTTTGCTTGGGTTTCATGGGCTTTCTTGCATTTCAGGGTTTGTAGTTTTCTGTGAATCCAGAAAACTTTTAGCCTATTTTTTCAAATATTTTTTTTTTCCTCCCTCTTGTCTTCTCCTTTGGAAGATACTAACTGAGTGTATATCAGACCACTTGAAGTTGTCCCACAGGTCATGACTGCTCTGTTTAATTTTTTAATTCCTTTGTTTTTCTCTTTTTGTTTAATTTGTTTACTTCCTCTTACAATGTCATCTAGTTATTTTTTTCCCACAATGTTGAATCTGTTGTTATTCTCATTCAGTAAAATTTTCATCTCAAATATTACAGTTTTATCTCTAGAATTCAATATGGATTTTTTTATAACTTCCATATGTCACCTTAAACCCCTTTCATAACTGCATTTTTTCTCCTTAATTTTTTTTTCTTTTTTTATGGCATATGTTTGCAGTATTGGAATGCATGCTTACTAACTGAATGTATTTAAATATTTCTTTGGTATTATGGATTTTGAGAAACATGATCTGGTAGTACAAGCCACCAATGAGGTGAATGACACTGTGGCATCATAGATATGTGGGATGACAACATACCAATGATAGCTATATAACTTATTGTGGGTGCCTTTCCATTAGATTACATGAGGAACGTCTGGTTTTCCAAATATGACACATAAAACCAGAACAAACCATCAGGGCTCCCTAACTATCACACAGGAAAGTCATAGTTATTCTTTCAAGCCTTATAGAAATAAAGGAAATAAAGAAAAAAAGGCAAAGTGTACAACACTAACACATCCAGGAAGCATCAACTAATAGAACGCTCAACCTACACAACAGTAAGCCTCCAGCTCTGGTCTGCTGAAGTTCAGGCCTCCCAAAAAGGACCCTAAATGCATTAGAAACCAGAATAACGCCTTAGCTCTGAGGTTCAGAGGCATAAAAAAATGGCTCATATTCCATTAATCCAATAGTAACAAAAGAGTTAATTTTGAATTTATGGAATATAATTATAATAATTGCTTAAATCTTGCTGCTAATTCTAATATGTGTGTCAGTTGCAGGTCAATTTAGACTGATTAATTTTATTCTCTTCATTATGAGTTGTATTTTCTGATTTTTGCATGCTTAATAATTTCTTACTGGATGCAAGATATTGTAAATTTGACCTTGTTGATTTCTGTTTATTTTTGTATTCCTGTAAGTATTCTCAACCTTTGTTCTGGGACATAGATAATTTATTTGGAAATAGTCTGATCTCTTCAGATCCCTTTTGAGATTTTGTAGGCAGGACATGAGCACTGTTTAGTCTAGGGTAAAATTTCCCAACCACAGCACTATTGGCATTTTGGGTGGATACTTCTCTGTTATGGAGGTCTGTCTTATTCATTGAAGGAGATTTAACATCCCTGTCCTCTACCAACTAGATGCCAGTAGAATCCTCTGCCCCAGTTGAGGCAACCAAAAACATCTCTAGACATTGCCAAATGTCTTATTCAGGTCAAAATAGACCCGTGGAGAACAACTCATCTTCAGTTTATTAATCCCATTATGGTGGTAACGTTCTTCTAAGTAATCTTACCACTATCCCATGAATTATGAAGTTTCCCATTCAAGTTGATGGGAATAGGCACTTTTCTCTGCTTTGTGTTAACTCCAAGCACTGTCCCCTCCAATCCTATTAAATTTGGTTCTTTCCCCATCTTAAATAATTTTCATACATAGATTTTCTGATCCGTACTTGATTGAATAGAGGAGAAGTACCTGCTTCATAACTCCAGAGATTTCTCTCTGTGTAGCTGTCCCTTTTTTGGTACTCTGTCTTGTAGACTGTAATAGCCTTAGGCTCCCAAATTCTGATTTTCATCTATTCAACGCAATTAATCTGTTGAGCTCCGCCTTGTTTTCCTCTCCTTGAGACATAGCTTGGAAATGCTCTTGATACAGTATGCTGAAGGCAATTTTAGGATTCACACCTTTTTTTTCTTTTTTCTGTCTCTCAAGAGTTACTGTCTTTTGTGGCCTGACATCTGAAGGTTTCATATATATTTTTCTTTTTGTTGTTTTGTTTTTGTTGTCTCAGGTGGAAGAGTGAATCTGATCCTTGGTATGAAAGCGGAACTCCAGCTTAATATAGTTTTGAAAATAGAAAATCCAAATGACTGTCTCTATTGAATAATATATAAAATAGAAAAAAAAAAATACCCAGAAGTTATGCACTATGTATGCCTTATAGGGATGTGGGATGAAAATACTAAAACTTTTAATAATGTTCATTATTGCAAATACAATATGAGAAGAATTTAACAAATAATGATGTTTAATATGCAACTCTACAGC
>NW_004444260.1:977549-979814 GCF_000243295.1 Trichechus manatus latirostris
ACTGACAGATTTCTGCCTTATGCAGGTTCCAGCTTTCACAGGTTTTACTGTACCTTTAAGCTAAAGGAGGCTTTAAAAAAAAAAAAAAAAAAAAAACCTTGTTTCAAAACGAGAATACCGCGACATGGATAGAGCAAATGGAAAATGAATGCTTTTAAATGCTTACTTGGCTTAAGAAATGCACATTTTCATTTCTACCGGTATACCTGTGTGAAGTATCTTTTTCAGCTCTGATAATCGTTATCACCAATGATCGAAATGAGACTTAGAATGAGACTTTGGTTCATCTATCACATAGGTCGTTATAGCTAAAATAAAATCATAATAATTAATTTTAATGCGAGTAAATTAAATATAAAATAATAATAATTATAAAAGTTTCCTCATTTTTATTTTTAATTGCCATTCTAATATACATACAAGATATACATACAATATATAGAATACAGTACAATACAATAGAATATAACCTATTGCTGTGGAGTTGATTCTGACTCCTAGCGATCCTACAGGACAGAGTAGAACTGCCCCATAGTATTTCCAAGGAGTGGCTGGTGGATTTGAACTGCCGACCTTCTGGTTAGCAGCCCAACACTTAACCACTGCAATACAGAATGTATACACAATATAAATAACAGGAGTATGAATGATTTATACATGCATAAAATCACATTGGGATGCCAACTTTTTTTTTTTCTCTACTTCTAAGGATATGAGATAAAAATAGTATGGATTGCTGCTCTGTAAGAGTTACTTCTGTTTGATTCCCTAAAAAGGGTAAAGCATTCCCTTAGGGAACTAAGTGTCGGTTTTTTAGAGTTATCACAAATACAATAGCCATTATTCAATCATTTCCAAAATTTACAAGTACCACTTTATTTAAAAAAGAATTATGTCAGCCTTAAGGGATATTTATGTTATATTTGTACTCCTTTGCATAATTATTCTCTGTGGTCACTTAACTTAATGTAGTTTTGATAGAGATAATTCATCTGTGGAGAACTATTTCTGGTGGTAAACCTCCATAACATCCGATATCTGTATTATCCGGAAAAGTATAGAATTACAGATTTTTAAATTATCCCTTAATACTGACCATTTTTATCAGCACCAAATTATGCATATAAGCATTGTTAAGCAGTTTTCAGTTAATTTCCAATGTATCCTCATGACTGTTTTCTTTTTCTGTGTAAAACAACGTCCACTTTGAGAAGATCATTTAAATTTTAGGAAATAAAACCAACACAACTCAGTTTTAACTTATTATTTCAAGAGAACAAGAGTATATACTTGGATTATTTAAATGCATGTGGTTTTTCTGTTTCTTTCATTTTGCTTTGTGGTTTATTTCTATTATCATAAAGTTAGCACAGTTCTTTAAGGACTTTTCTCAGAGCCCTCGTATGTGGAACAGAAGCCTATTATGTTCTCAATAGCAAAACACGTTATGATGAACTCACCTGCACTTTATATATTTGACAGATCAGAAGCATGAAAACAAAAGCTGCTGTTTCAAGAAAGGCTCTAAGACATATCATTATGGGATCTTCAAATGTTACTGTAAGTAATGACCCGCTATCTGAAAACACTTACCTAACGGGAAATAAGTCATGCTTTTTCTGATCAGATTTAAATAGAACCTTACTAGGACTTAGCTTATTATTACATATTATCAGATACAGAGGGGTCAAAACATGTGCCTGAAATAGAAATTCATTTGTTGTTGTTAGATGCTGTCCAGTGCGTTACAACTCATAGCAATCCTACAGAACAGAGGAGAACTGTCCCATAGGGTTTCCCAGGAGCAGACGATAGATTTGAACTGCTGACCTTTTGGTTAGAAGCTGAGCTCTTAACCACTATGCCACCAGGGCTCCTTAGTAAATGCTATATTAACAAGGAATCTTTTGCTGTGTTTTAGTATCTACAGATCATTCTTACCTATCCTTACATAAAATAGTAAAAGCAGATACAATCCTGTTTAATTTTCCTCTTATTGTAGGTAAGAAAACTGAATCTTAAAGAATTTTAGTCAAATTTCTTAGGTAAGCACTATCATGTAGCTAGCATTAGAAAAACAATACCTTTTACTCAGTTCTGGAACACAAAATTATCTGTCATTTCACCACTTCATCACACAGTTTTAAAAAAAGAAAAATAGCAAATCTCGACATTACTGATATCACACAAATCATATAGAAGATAAGTTTTGATTATCACTGAAAGTACTGGTTATAAAAACCAAGTAATTAAAAATTATTTCTC
>NW_004444260.1:982501-983939 GCF_000243295.1 Trichechus manatus latirostris
CTATTACCAACCTCTTCCATGAACTCTAGACTCATATAAACGTAACATGACCAAACCTACCTCTCAATCCACCTCCCAAATCTCTTCCATCCTTATGTTCCCAAACTCAATAAATGTTACCTTCATCAACTCAGAGCTCAGTTCCTAAGACCCTTATTCCTGGAGTTATCTTTAACTCTTTCCTTTCTCATATTTTTCAAATTCAATTCAATAATAAATCCTATCTGTTCTACTTGTAACATGTACCCCGCTTTCTTCTAGTTCTTATCTCTTCTACCAATACTACCCTGGTACAAGCCACCATCATCTCTCATTTGTACCACTACAGTAAACTATCAACTTGTTTCTTGCACACTTGTTCTTCCACAATACAGAATGTATTCTGAACACAACAACCACAGTCATCATTTCAAAATATATACCTAATTATCTCCCTTCTTCATTAACAGCTCTCAAAGACTTTCACTCCCTTAAAATAATCATCTGCATTTTCTCACAGAGGTCTAAATTTTAATGGTGACCCTCCTTGATATCATCTCTCACTACTGTTCTCTCTCGTTCCACTTACATGACACTTTCTCATCAAAAATACCCTGCTTGCTCCATACTTCAGACCTTTGCACGTACTGTTCTATATGCAATGTCCTTTGTAATGGATTGAATTGTGTCCCCCCAAGATATATGTTATAAATCTTAACCTCTATGCCTGTGGTTGTAATTTCATTTGGGAATGGGTTGTCTTTGTTCTGTTAATGAGATAGAATTAGTGTAGAGTGTGTCTTAAATCAAAAACCAATATCTTTAGAGACATAAAAGAGATTAAACAAGCAAGGGAGAGAAGCAGAGATGGAGGAAGAGAGGGGCCAAGCTACATGAAGATAGCCCTGGAGCAGAAGTTCAGAAGAGACAAGTACTTCCTCTGGAGTCAAAGAATTTCCCTAGAGCCAGTACCCTGAATTCAGACTTTTAGCCTCCTAAACTTTGAGAAAATAAATTTCAGTTTGTTAAAGCCACCCACTTACAGTATTTCTGTTACAACAGCACTAGATAACTAAGACATCCTTCAAAGACATTCACTTTTATCTGTTCATCATCTGTCTTTCTCCACTAAATATAAGCTGCACAAGAACAAGTTTTTGCTTTATTCCCTTTGGACAGTCCAATATAGAAAATAATTGACAAATATTTATTCAGTGTATGAATAAATTCTCATTTAATAGAATAAAAATTAGAAAATACATGCCTATCTCATTTCATGGAGCAATAATTGGAAGATCTGTGATAAAATCATTGATTCACATGATTCTAGGCTTTGTACTTTATTCTAATGTTCATATGTTTCATTATTTTAAGTTTTTTATCTTATTTTTCAACACTACATATGTTAATATTTGAATATGGAGTTAATTCTTCATACGTTGAAGGTCACAGAGAAACA
>NW_004444260.1:984837-987121 GCF_000243295.1 Trichechus manatus latirostris
TGTCATGCAGTTACCCCTGAAGTCCACTGTGACAGAGAGCGTTTGAGAAATGCATGTGGTGTAGGTCTCACCTCCTTTCTAACACCACCCCTCATTATCCTCCATTACAGCACCATACAAAGTCACAGACAGAGGAAAACCCAGAATTAAAGTGAATAAAGAAATCTGAATTTCCATTTGAGAAAGATTGCAAATACTTAGAGTAATTTAAATGTAGTCTCGCCCCTTGAGAACAGTGCTGCCCTTTATTTGCTATGATTTGAATTAACCCCATCTGTTATTCTTCTTTCCTTCTGTATTTATTACATTTCCTCTCTGCTTCTTTGCTTGCCATGAAGTTTAACTAATTTGCAAAAAAAGGATATGACTGAAAAAATTTGGCAAAGATGACCACCACCAGGTTTTTCAAACCAAACATTAATTTAAGAGATAAATTACAGAGGTATTGATTTATATCACTTATGTATTCTTATTTTTATTCAAGAATTGTTGAATAAATGTGTTATCAGTCTGAGTCTATGCTATACTATGCACTGAGATCTCAAATAGAAATAAAAAATCATTCTTTATTTTGAAAGGCAGATTATAAATTAAATGAACAATTACAACACACACACACACACACACACAAATACTAAGGGAGGTATTTAACCTGCTCTTAATAAATTAATAAAATTACCAAACTAGAGAACATTAAAATTTCATGTTTGTTTTAATGTGTGTTTCTTAATTTGATCTCTTAAAACCATACTTGATTATGATCATATTATAGAAGCAAAGCTTCTTTAATTATTTTGAAGAAAGCATACCATCAGTCTCAAGAAATTCAATTCTTAACCATCAATAAATTTTTATTTTATTTTTTTATGGATGAGGAAAAACAACATGATTTAAGAAGCATTTGGTGAAAAAAGAGAAAGCAACATTCAAAAGTAGTGACAATCTGTATCTGGCTGCCAACCATCCGGACTGGGTGTGTGAAGTGCTAGGAAAATGTATTCAGAGTGACAAATCTTAACAAGGACATAAGCCGTGGTATTTTATTTTTCTATTTGCAATATATTCCTAGTGGTTCAGCGAAATGAACAGATGGTCCAATTCTGAGATTATGATGATCTTACATAAAGGGGAAAAATGATTACATTCTCTTAGATATTGTATTAACAGCATATAGTTTGCTTCAATAGAATGGATATTATTATGGATATTTTATTTTTTTCCATTTAAGTTTTGGTCCTGTTCTTATATGTAAAACTATCTGACTAGATGAAAGGTAAGCTGATTACCATTTTTAGATGATTTATGAGGATGATAAAAATAACATGACAGAATCTTGCTAATATGTATATTTTTTTCTTTGGAATATTTTGATATTTTTTTCCTATTTCCTTTTACTCCAAAGCATGTTTAGAAACAAGGCTGCATTTTCTCCTTTTTTAATTTTTTTTTTTCTTTTTGGTTCTAATTTCTTTGTAGATGATAAAGAAAAATATTTTCTTACATTGTGAATAATAAAATGTAACTTCCTAGGATTTTGTTTTTCAGAAAAAAGTTTCATATACTAAAGTATGCAGGGCTATTAAAAAAATATGTTAAATGTTAGTTTTCTAATAAAATTTTACCTTACTTTTTTAAAATAAAGATTTACAGGTTTCAAATCACTTTCCTCTACAGGGAGTGACTTTGATTTTGGAAAAATCCTGTGGAGTTGATAAGTATGCAAATGAAAAGCAGAAAGAAAACAACTATAAAATAATTTTTAAAAATAATTGCTACTATTGCTACTATTATATCATTTTATACAAAAATAAAAATTCACACTCATTGTTTATTATCAACATGCTCCCTAATTCTACATGTTGTGCTTTGCTATCTTTGTTTTCTCTGAATGTTTTAGTGTATTACAATCAGTCATCAGAGTATTCTATTGTGCAAAATAATTATTTGTAACAAATAGCACCATTAGTTTTTAGGCCAGGATTTCTCATTCCTGGCACTATTGACATTTGGAACCAAATGCTTTTGTATTTGTGGGGCATTATCCTGTGCATTGTGGCAGTATCCCTAACCTATACCCATTAGATGCCATAATACCCTCCCAGTCATGACAATCAAAAATGTCTCCAGACATCATCAAATGTCCCCTGGCAGACAAATTGCCCTCAGTACAAAACCAGTCTATAGCCAAATTGTTGTTCCTCTCACAACTGTAATCTCAGGAAAGGGCTCCCATATCGTGCATGGGATAATTGCCAAAGGGAAATTAATAATGTTTAAAAAAATT
>NW_004444260.1:987574-989138 GCF_000243295.1 Trichechus manatus latirostris
CTAAAATATTTATTTAGATATTTTAATGATTATCTCAATGCTGACAATGATTTTTATAGATATTTTTTATCTTTACATCATATGTGACTGAAAGAACACCCGCATAACCAACAGTGCTTTCTAAACTGAGAATATTTAAAATTCTTTCGTATACTTACTTATACCACTGTTGGAAAATCAATAAATGTATTATACTGACTGATAGCCTCTATGTAGAACAACGAAGAGCTGGAATAACTCAGTCATTGTTTATGGTCTAAATTATGGCTGTGTTTCTGTATTGTACTCTTAGATACTAAGAATGCTTCATTGACATAAAAACAAACTGAGCTATGAGAAAAAAAAGAAAGTTTTGTCTGTCAGTATCTGTGGGTAATATCAACAGAGGTAGAAGTTTACTGAATTGCTTAATTAGATTAGTGGTTTTCAGCCTTATCTGAAAATTGTTTGAAGGTCAATATATACAACAAATAAAGGAAGAACTGCTCTTTAGAAAGTCAAAGTGGGCACGCCAGTCACGTCCTTTCTTTTGTTCTCAACTCATTTCACTCTGGGGTTTCTAAAGAACGTTGTTGATATCCCTCATTTGATATAAAACAGGCAATATTCAAACTTCAACATATAACTTGAAATCTACTAAGCTAAACTGAAATAAAAACTTTCCAACATATTAATTAGTATGCATTAATGACCTTAAATCTAACTAGCCCCTTTGAATTTTTTATTGACATACTATCTTAAAAAGAATTATTGTATTTATTAGAATTTTAAAATACACTTGATTTATTACTTAAAAACATTTTAGGAATGAGGTACCTCTTATCTCTGTTTAGTAGTCATAGAATTAGGCCCTACATTTTTTTTTAAAGCCATGTTTTAACTTCTCCTACTTTTAAAATGTTTTCAATTATTTTATTACTTATGATCTATGTTTCCATTTTTACAGAATGTTTATACATTGTTTTTGATACTTGAAACATAAATAAGCAAATCAAATTCAGGTAGTGCTTGAGTCATGAAGTATTGGAGGTACGACAAATAGCACTAAGACCCTTTTTTTTTTGTACACATTATTGTCAGTAATATGTTCTATGTACGATGTTGCAGTTGTAATTTGCTGATGTTAGCATTCTCAGATGTAATGTTTCCAACCCCTAAAGACAAATAAAGATCAGATTTATACAAATACTGATGATAAAAGGGAATAATAATGAAAACTCAAAAAAAATGAGGTATTCGACTTATGTCAGAACTGAATTAGGACAGAGTAGTCATCGGAATGGAAACCCATTGTAAGTTGGTGACTACAAGTATTTGGTTTTCCCGAAATGATAGTAAACTACTGTACACTTGAAAAATGGCTGTGTTTGGATGATCATACAAAGTGACAAAACAACAAAATTTTGAATTTCAAAATTCTCTGTCCAGAATATTGCCAAGTTGTTTCTGTTGTTTACTTTTCAAATCTGATTACTTTGATTCCCGGACGATAGATTATAACCACTAAAGACGTGAATGCCGATAGAACAGTCATTATTCTTCTCTTTGATACAAGAGTAATTAA
>NW_004444260.1:991971-1000185 GCF_000243295.1 Trichechus manatus latirostris
GGTAGATAGTCTTTTACTAGTGATTCGTGGCAAGCTGAATTCTTGCTTTTGAGTGAGAGGCGTGATGGCATAGTGGTTAAGATCATGGGGCTAGGACACTAAAGCACCAAGTTTGAATCTGGCTCAGCATGATTCTAGTCCTGTGTCTTCAGGCAAGTTATATAAAGTCTCATTGACTCAGTTACCTTAATTGTAGAATGGAGGAGATAATGCCAATAAATACTTCATAGGGTTTTTATGAGAATTAATTGAGTTAATATTTATAAAACACTAAGAATAGTGCCTGGTATGTAATAAGTACCACAGAAGTATTTTTAAAACACAATTTAAATAACAATAATAAATGCATTTTGGATATTTCTTTTCCTCTAAAGATTGATTTATTTGCATTTTACAGAATGTGGCTATACAGTTATGCCATTATAATTTAATTCTAAATAATTTCATTTTTAACCCATGAAGTTTCCAAACATATAGATTTTTTGGGGAGGAGAAAAAAGAGGAGGCATAATTTTATTTTGTTATTATTCAATTTTTATTCAATTGCATTTAACCAGGGTATCATGCTTTGTTTGATATTCATGTTTGGCATTATCATATTGTTTTACAACGTGAAATGATAACTTTCAAAATAAATAGCCCTAATCCAACAAAAAATAATGCATAGTCTCTATTTTTGAGTATAGTGATTTTCTTAATGTTCTTATTAGAAACTCCTATTACCTTATTAATTATTGCTTGATATATCAGTTAATCATAGTGGGGTATTTAAGTATGCTGACTAAAATTTTGAAGTTGTCAAATTCCCTTTATATAAGTTGTGACATATATTTTAAGGCTAAAATGTTGAGTCCATACATGTTCACTATTTTTACTATTATTAGGCAACATCTCTCTTTAATCTATTTTCATTTTTTTTAAATCCATTTTGTTTTGGGAGATGGTATTTTTTCATGTTACATATTCTTCCATTTTTTAATGTCTTTGTGTAGTTTCTCTCTTCTTTCTTGATATTACACAATTTTGTTACTATATAATTAGATCTAGAGTCATCATTCATTACCATGCCATGCCTTTGTCTATAGAATCATGCCTTTCTCAATTATGGAAAATTCTTAAAAATTATATTTTCTAATATTGCTTCTGTACATTTTCACCCACTATTTTCACATGAAATCACAATTTATATTGATTTTGGAGCTTCTGAATTGACTATGCTTTTTACCAATTACTGTATATCATTGTTGTTGTAAGGCTCAGAATTTAATCCAGGTATGGCACTTTTAATTTCCATGACTATATTTTAATTTCAAAAATTTCTTACAGGTTCCTAATAATAAGCACTTAATCTCAACTTTTACATTTTTACTGTTTAAAAAATAGTCCTTGTTCTTTTAAAATTACAATCATGCACCCACTTTTTCCCTTTGAATACCCTAAGGTACTGCTGTCCAGCAGAGGCATAACAAAGGTATGGCAGGTAGGGCACAAGCCCTGGCTGACGCTTGAGGAGGGATGCTAATGAGCACATTCCATCGCCAGCTGTAAGACATCATTCAGCAATTTAAATCCAATTGCCATAGGCACTATTTTTTGTAGATAGGCCCCAGCTCTCCAGGGATGTTGGTGATATTACACATTCAGCAAAGGGGAGAGTATATAGCTTGACTCAAATACTGTTTGCCTTGCTATACCTTCCTTCTCCATCTCCTGGGGTCTACAGTTTCTGACAAAGCCTTAACTCAAGTCAGTGCTGAATACCTTTTCTTTTCATAAATCCTTCATCAGAACAGCTCCCTTTTCCCATTTTATGTGGACACAGTCATTACGCTTTTACATAGATGTGTCATATTCTCCGGTCCCACTGCCTATTTCTGAATCCGGAGATCAGACCCACTCGACATTTTGTAATTTTATTCTTTTCTTTTCACAAACATGTATTCCTGAATTTAGTCTCAGCTATAGCTTTGGTTTCTTCTTTCCTTATTTCCCAGTCATTGCTATGTGTCTGGAGCAGCAGGTGTTTTTCAGTGTGAATTCTCTGGGGCAT
This sequence comes from Trichechus manatus latirostris, assembly GCF_000243295.1. NCBI lineage: Eukaryota > Metazoa > Chordata > Mammalia > Sirenia > Trichechidae > Trichechus > Trichechus manatus. Next base: position 994,022 of record NW_004444260.1, read on the forward strand.
GTTAACAGAAACTGAACTTGTGTTGGCTAACAGAGTGACAAAAATTAACAATAATGATAATGCAGAGAGTTGGTGTGGGTATGGCAACACAGATATAACGCAAACCAGTGACTGTTTCAAAACAGAAAAGTGTCTAGCAACCCTGTGGATGCAAATTCTTTCCTAGTTATGCTTTCCTTACAAACTCTGTAATACTTGTTTAATTCAACCTGATGGGATTCCAGAACTCACAGGTGAAAGCAGGCAAATAAATGCACCTGGAGAGAAAGTACCATATGACAGCTGTTGAAGACAGATTTTCACCATCTGTTACAGTGTGACTTCAGCCTTGGGAAGAATATGGATATTTGAGAACATGGATTATGCATGAGAATCAGAGCAATAACTTTATAACATAAAATGTACTTCTATTAAACAAAATTACTTTTGTAAAAATTGATTAAATGCCATCATAAATGAGTATAATTTTTTCTTGTACCAGAAATCAGTGTATTAGAGAAAATAATCTAGCCATTGATGTGTAATAATAGCAAAAAAAATTAGGGGCATAAAAATGTTAAACATTTAATAAGAATGTATGTCAGAAACAAAAATTCTTGGGATAAAATGGAGCAGTACAAATATACTCCGACTACTGCTGAATACGTGAGGAATTGACAGGTACTACAGAATCAGAGGAAAAAAGTTCCCTATTAAATTGAGAAATTATTTCTGCAATCTCATACAATTTTTAGTGAGATTTTTAATTTTCAATACGTTTTCCAAATGAAGTGTAAAAGTTCTTCAGATATTAATTTTAGGATGTTTCGTATTATCTAAGAATTGCTTCCGTTTTCCTGTCTCTTTACTACAGAGTTTCAATATTTTGCAAATTTAAACAAAACTGATATAATATGAACATTAGGTAAATTCTACCAGACCATATAAAAGTATAAGTGAAAAGAGTATGACTGACTCATCAATCTGCCTGTTGAGAAAACAGCATAGTTTGTGGGACAGTAAGGGAAGGCCAGGACAAGGAAAATAAATGGAAAACTTGCCCATGTTTGGAGACAGTTTTCCATGGATGTCTCACATTTCTGCATGTGTTTTGAGCACAGACTCTCACTACCTTTGTTGTGAACTATCATTTCAAGAATATTTGTATAGCAAACAGTCTTGGAAGACAGAAGTAGTGTGTCTTCCCAGAAAAAGGAACAAGTCCATTTACTCTCTAAAAGAGTAAGCATGCCTCCTTTCAGTGTACATGTTAGGCAGACCTGCTGCCTATTATAAAAGATTCAGGTTTCTTAAGCTCAGAAATCTTCTCTTCTAATGCACTGTAGTTTTTGAGTAGGCATAACCTGTTAGTCTTGGTGCCCGTCTGTGACATTGGGGCTCACGGAAATGGTAAAAATGGTATCACTGGATGCTGCTACTGCCATGAGTAATATGGTTCTTTGTGTTTCTAACTAGCACCCATGAAACTGGTATATTAACTTCACAAATCTTGAGAGCCAAAGAATATTTTAATTTCACAGTCTGGTAATACTGGAAGATGTAGTAGAAGAAAATAAAAATCATTAACATAAATAATGATGATTATACTGCATTTCTCTGATCAGGCTAACAAAAGGGTCCAATCCCTCAGAAAAGAATTTGCTGAATTGCACATGAAACCATGCCTCATAATTAAATGGAGAAAAAAAATCAAGTCTACTACTAAAAGGGTAACTTTCAGCCAATGAGCTGAAAAATTTAGAGTTATCCTAGGTGTCGGTAAAGGAGATATTTTCATTGCATATTCATAAAACCCTGCATGGGCTGGGACTCTCCTCGGCCCTGGCTGTTCACAATATTCTATTGCAAATGCTTCTTAACTTAAAGGGGCATATTCCTGAACACAAAATATTTTCCACCAACATGCCCAGGAAGAGCAATAAAAAAGAAAGCAAAACATAAGTGATAACTGATAAAATGGTAAGTAAATTTGGCAATCATTGAGAAAAAATTGAGAAGAGATATTCTATTATTTCCATATATTTTCCGGTTCTTATTTTGGTTGCCGAATAGCATTATATACATATATGCATTTTATATAGTCCAGACTTAGAACTGAGGACCTAAATGGTGCTCATAGACACACACAGAGAGTCCTGAGGATTTTCTTCTATACTACTACTACTAATAGTATGTTAACTATATTAGCATCTTCAGTATGGATTACACTTCAACATAAAGAAGACAAAAATCCTCACAAGTGGACCAATAAGCAACACCATGATAAATGGAGAAAGGATTGAAATTGTCAAGTATTTCATTTTGCTTGGATCCACAATTAACACCCACGGAAGCAGCAGTCAAGAAATCAAAAGATGCATTCGCATCGGGCAAATCTGCTGCAAAAGACTTCTTTAAAATGTTTGTAAGCAAAGATGTCACCTTTAAGACTAAGATGGGCCTGACCCAAGCCTTGCTGTTTTCAACCACCTCATATGCATGTGAAAGCTGGATGATGAATAAGGAAGACTGAAGAAGAATTGATGACTTTGAATTGTGGTGTTGACAAAGAATTTGAATATACTGTGGATTCCCAAAAGAATGAACAAATCTGTCTTGGGAGAAGTACAAAGAAGTACATACAAAGAAGTACAAAGAAGTACATACTTCGGACATGTTATCAGGCTGAATCAGTCTCTGGAGAAGGACATCATGCTTGGTAAAGTACAGGGTCAATGAAAAAGAGGAAGACCCTCAATGAGATGAATTGACACAGTGGCTGCAAAGATGGGCTGTAGTATAACCATGATTGTGAGTACGGCGCAGGAGCAGGCAGTGTTTCTCTATGAGTTGGAAGGGACTCGATGACACCTGACAATAACAACATATTATTGTTATTATCATTCTACCCAATAATAATAACATGATTGCAATATAATTATCATTGTATTATTATTATCATATTATTATTGTTATTATTATTATTAAGAAAATTGGAAGAATAAATAGAAGGGTGGAGAGAAGAGGAAGTCTGGCAGATCGACCATAACTAAGTGGGAATGGAGGGGAGCAGTGGTGTATCACATGAGGGCAGTAGGAGTGATCTACGTTAGGTGCAGACAAAAAAGTGATCCATTATCTGTAGAAAATTTGGAAACAAAATATATCTGAGTATTTCCTGTCTTGTATTAGCACTGTGTACTATGAGTTCTGAACAGCATCTCCCCTTGGTAAACCAGGGAGAGGAAATTAATTCCTGTAACATTCTCAAGATTTTCAATCCCTTTACCTATAGCACTTAATAGATGGCTCTACAGCCAATCTGAGAGTGAATGACACCAAAGATGAAGAAATTTGCATCCTGCTTGAACTGCTAAGCCTGAAATGATTTCATCAGGCAGAGACATAGATAGCTCAGCATTTCCAGAGACATTTCAGCCCCAAGAAATCTCATTTATTCCACTTTTCCAAAAAGTCAAAAGAATGAACGGGAAACTTAAGAATATCACTGTATTCATGTAACTACAATAAATCATTGAATAAAAAACTATTTCACCAACTGTTGTAGTCATCCTCATTCCTTAGGAAGCATTTCATGTTATCTAGGTGAACTATGATACACCAAGAAAGTGAACAAAGAAATATTAATTTTGTTTTTTAAATTTCTCAGTAATTTAATCAGTATGTGAGTTGCCAACAATCTCCCAATGAATTTAATTGGGAGGATTCACTTAAAAAAATTTGTGCCACTATATTGCTCATTTCCTAGGGACAAGTCCATTAATCATGCCATTCCTTTACTCAGAGAGTAAAATTAAGAACACTTTGATTTAGCAAATTTAGAAATCTGCCCTGGTGTTGCTTCTTCTCTCCACAGCTGCCGATAGGCTCCCTTTGTTCCATGTTAACATATGCGTATTTAACGATCTTTAATTTTTGTTTCTCCATTTGACCTCCTGTCCTTGACATCCCAGTGCTCAGTGGAGAGCAGGGCATTGCATGATGCAATTCTGTCTAGTGAGCAGGTTAATCCCTATCTATAATAACCATCTCACCAAGCAAGTTTTACCTCCTTCCAACAATTAGTTTCTCCTCTTCTCTCTGTATTTGAATATTCCTAGAAAACCTCCAAAGCTGTTTTAACCCCGAGGCAGAGTACAGCCTCCTGACCTGGAATTTCTTCAGCTTATGAGATCTACCTACTGGATAATGTTTTTTCCTTTTACCTCATATGACTCTGCTGGAAAGTGACCCCCAACAGATTCCTAAACCAAAGCTATGATTGATGTTTTTGTACTCTTAGAGTCAGCAGCAAGAAGCTGTATGAACTCTAACATGTGATAGGACCCAAAAGTGTGCCTTTTGAGGCTTCTGAATTTTTCATATTTCAGTACTGGCAGTGGAAATAATCCTTTCTTCTATATCCTCTCTTGTAGGATTGGGGCATTACTCTGGTTTTTTTTATTTTTTTTTATTTTAGTCTGAGTCTTTAAAATTCTTAAGGTTGGACTTATTGCTCTTTTCTACTCATCAATATGACCTTTTCATGTTTTTCTCATTTTATGAAGCTTTTCTTCTTATTGTTTCACCTTTTTGCTTGTCCAGAACTTCTGTTTCCTGTACTCTTGCCAAAGCACTAAATTTCCAAAGAATACAGAATGCCTTCAACTAATGCATTCAGAAATACCATCCAGAGTTCTGCCTCATAACATCATCTAATTATTCTCTATACTGAAATTATTTGAATCTGTCTGGCTCCCATTTATTCCTTTTTTATTTTTATGTTCTTTCCCTTGAAGTCTTAATATATAAATATTTTTGGCGTAGTTTCTTATAGCATGTGCCAAGCTTACTACCATTTCTATAATACCTTAATTGTAATAAAATTCACCAACAGAAGAGTTATGTAGGGCACCTATACATGAACAGCTCCTTTGACAGCCATGTTTGCTGCAGGTTGTGTCAGAAGCATGTCAGTTGTAGGTTCTTCACTGATTATCAGATGACCAATCCCAGGTTTCTGCTGCTCTTCATTTCTACTCTTTTTTAAGGGCTATTTTTCTTTTCGACAGCCTCTGAAGGGTGAAGCAAATTCCTTTCTTAGCATTGACTCCTTACATCCTCTCTGCATCCACTCCACAGGAGTCATTGCTACTACCTTGTCCTGCCCATTTCCTAAGGGGGTGCTTGTTTGAATGTATTCCCTATATAAATGCTGGTTTGGTAGTGATAATAAACATTTCTTCTCGTATTTCTGCATCCAAGAATGAATTATCACGTATTTCCAAGATTCCACTAGATTAATAAACTTGAGTCTCAGCAAAATTATCCAGCTCTTTCACACTATAGCCCCTGGGTCATCTGCTCATCACTACCTGACCCTTGAATGATGGTTTTAATTATCAGTAGCCACAAGAAGGTGAAAGCACCATTAAATTCAACATTGTTCTAAGTTTCCAAGTGATCCTGGTTTACAATGTGGATTTTTTCTATGTCACGCACAGGCGTTGGAGCTTTTTGCCTTACTTTCTCTTGGTTCTCTCCATCTTCCCAAAGAAATTTTAGTTTCATGAAGGCAGTTATTAGCAACCAATGACTCTATCTATTTTTTTTTTTTATTTTACCCCTCTTTGTTCATCCATTTTTCCAATTCCCCAGAGGATAAACCAGAGTCATCTGGATGCCAGTGGTAAGATTCATCCCCAGTTATTTGCCTCCTCAAGCATTAAAGGTTTGGCTGACACCCAGTCATCAAATTCTCCTCAGGACATTTCCCCTTCCTATAGCAAAGTGATTTAGTCATACTGGGCTAAGGATCTAAAAGACAAGTCAACTTGTAGCATAAGTCTGCATTGGCACATCTGCTGTTACCAGTCCAAGTCGAAAACCACACTCATGAGACACAAATCACCATTAATGTAATATGATGGTGACTAACTTTATAATTATTAAAGACAGGAAGTAGAGTAGGGAGACCCAGCAGCCAACCAAGTACATAGCTTCTTTTGCCCCCTAACCATTTGAGGTGTAAATGGCTACAACCAGTAAGAGTCAATGTGTGTGAGAGTCATCCAAACTATAAGGCTGTAATGAAACAGGACCCATACCTCACACCGTATACAAAAACGACTTCAAAATGGATCAAAGACCTGAATATAAAGCCTAAAACTATAAAGTTCCTAGAA
>NW_004444260.1:1002276-1003561 GCF_000243295.1 Trichechus manatus latirostris
TACTTAGTGAGGGATAAATGGGTTATTTGAAATCAAAGTCATTTGTTTAATTAATTTGTGGAAGCCAAATAGCCATTTAGAAAAAAATAGTGTTAAAAACACTAGATAACTAGTTTCATCTTACACAAAATTAATTTTAACTAGTTTAACGTACAAGATATTAAAATCACCTTAAAAGATAAAGGGATGTATATTTCAATAATCTTTGCAAAGGCCTTCCTTCTAAAATATTTTATCACATATCCAGGTAAAAAGCACAAAGTATAGACTTGACAACAGAACATTTCATATTAGCTGAGAAAAATCTTCACAAAATTAAAACACAAGTCAAGAAAATACTTGTAGCACATATGATAACATTACACTTCTAAAAAGTAACTGAATGCTTATAGAGCAATAATTAAATATAACAAATAAAAAATGGGAAACGAATATAAAATAGGAATATCCGTTGAGGAATATATGAGGACAGTAATTCTGGAAACCATGTCTAACATTAATATTAAGCAAAGAAAAGCATTTTATATCAAAAATAGCGAAGTGTTGTTCCTCTATGAGTTGGATAATCTTAGAAGAAATAATAGTACCTGTGATGGTTAAGGTTGAGTGTTGTCTTGGCTGGGCCATGATTCTCAGTGGTTTGGCAGTTATGATGTAGTTTGGCAGCTATGTAATGACGTAATAACCTCCATAATGAGATTTGATATAATGTAATCACTTCCATGATGAAATCTGTTATGCGCAGCCAGTCAGTTGAAAGGGATTTTCCCTGGGGGTGTGGTCTGTATCCAATATAGGTGGACTTTCTGGCCAAGCTTGCTGGCTTTTGCTCACTCTGAATCCTGCATCTGGCTCCTGTTCATCTGACCTCTGGTTCCTTGGACATGTGCTAGCAGTTTACCTGCCAATCTTGGGATTTGTCAGCCTCTGCAGCCCATGAGCAAGCAGCCTGCCATCTTACCTGCTGATTTTGGATTTATCAGCCTTCACAGACTGTCAGCCAAAAGCCTGTTGTCTGACCTGCTGATCTTGGGTTCCTCAGCCACTGCAGCTATGTCAGTAAGGAGTAGTCTCCAGCCTGACCCATGGACTTGGAACTTTCTAGCCTCTACCACCATGTGAAATATTTCCTTGGTATAAGCCTCTCTCTCTGTATAAATAGATGCTTCACTGGTTTTGCTTCTCTGGAGAATCAGCCTAAGACAGTACTCATTAAATCAGTTGTCACTTATTGTTCTTTGCATACCAAACCCAAACCTTTTGCTGCTGAGTTGATTCCAACTCA
>NW_004444260.1:1004153-1012778 GCF_000243295.1 Trichechus manatus latirostris
ATATATTTTGTTATGGTAGCACATGGTAAGTAAGACAGTACATAAGTGAAAATTTCACATTGTAGAAAAATAAACAATTTAATTTTATAAAATAACTAAAATATTAGAAAAGTAGTGTAATATGTCATTTTTCTGTTTTAGTTTTTCATTTAGTTGGTTTAGCCTCCTTATTTCTATAATGAGTTGGTATTACTTGAATAATAAAATAATTATTTAAAAGATGGTTTATCTTTTATATGTCTGCCATCTAGCAATTACAATAGGTAAGTTTTCTGGAACAATACTTCTAAAATGCCTTGTAAAAAAAGTATATTACCCAAGTGGGTAAAATATTTGAGATGACATTCACTTGGGACTTGTACAAACTGTCTCTGGTTTATAATGTCTCTGGTGAAATTTTATTTGTGGTTGCTGTGAGTCGGAATCGACTCAACAGCAAGGGTTTTTTTTTATTACCTCCAGAGCCATATGACTAACTCGTCTCCTTTAAGAACGGCTTCTTAATAAATCAATATGTGTCCATGCTGGCAATGTTGAATCCATTCAACCACACTTTTGCTGGCATAACTCCGTCATCTGATATCTTGGAAAGTTCTTTTTTTTTTTTTTTCACCGTATGCCTCCTCCTCCTATCTAAGTTGCCAATGTTGGCTTAATATTCACTCTAGGTACAATTTAATATTTATTTAGCTGGAATCAACTAGAAGGCAATGGGTTTGGTTTGTTGTTGTTGGTTTTTTTTTTTTTTTTTAACCGTATTACATAGAAGAAGAAAGTGTGCACAGAATTCAAAAATGTTGAAGAATATGCACATGGATTCTAAATCATTAATACAATTGTTATTGTGTGCCATTGAGTCAATTCCGACTCAAAGCAACCCTATAGGACAGAGTATAATTGACCCATAGGGTTTCCTAAGCTGTAATCTTTACAGGAGCAGATCACTAGGTCTTTTCTCTTATGGAGCCTGTGGTAGGTTTGAACCGCCAATCTTTCAGTTAGCAGGTGAGTGCCTAACCATTGCACCAGCAGGGTTCCTATTAGCACACTAGATATTTATACAAATAATACCTATCATCATTGCAACTTAGCTATTACCTATTGAAAAGACATTGATTAGTTACGATAGAAAGGAAAAATCTTCATGAATTCTGAGATAAAAGACATATAAAACATTGGAAAATGTCATCTCTTTTAACCACACACTACTGCTTTTGTTTCTCTCCTTGCCTTACTTCCATCATACTTCTCCATACTTTCTTCTTGCTGCTAGCTGCTACCCTTTCAAGTTCTGATGTTACCACACTAGAAAAAGCCCACTGATCTCAACCCTTCCCCACCTGGAAGAGATATTCCTACTCTTTATTCCTACAGTACATTGCACATACATGAGTTTTAGCGCTCACTGTAATAAATGATTTTGGTTTCTTAATTATTTTTTGTCCCCAAAACATTGTAAACCTCGAGTAGTCTCTATTCTGTTTGTATATCCTGAAAGCGTAACAAAATGCCTCTCATGTGGTAAGAGACCGAAAAATTGTAGTTGAATAAAATAAGTGTCCAAATTCATTTAATCTTATGAATCCCAGAAGCCTCTCTGATATCTTGTAAGGATTCCAGATATAGGAACATTCCTACATGGAGCAATGGATAATAATAACTTGGTGCATCAGAAACAGGGTGCCCTGTACAGTTCTTCCTGTGACCTGCAAGATTCTAAGGGACTTAAAATGTAATCTGCTAGTTGGTGTGCTTTTCATCATAAAATGCAAGAGCTAAACACGTTATGTCTATGTTACAATGTGATGTACAAAGGTCAACAGTATTTATTTTAAATACCGCAAGGGAGACATTAAAAAGAAGCACAGTTGTTATTATGTACTTTTTCCATTGATGTGGCTTAGTAACTAAAAAAAAAAAAAAAAAACTGAAACAATTATCATCATAAGAGTTAGTGAAATAGTGAATTTTTTGCTGTTTTTAAAGGTCTGTTTTAGAAATGATGAGATGACGAATAATCATTATTTTCCTTCTGTCTGTAGTCAAATTATTTTTTTTGAAATGTTAATTTTCCATTTTCTATATTTTACTTTTATGTCACTAAGCTTAGAGAAATTAAAGTGCAGTAATGAGAACATTAAGGAGCAGGTTAGGGAAGAGGCAAATCTGCAGGTCATGAAGGAACAGGCAATGCTGGATCTCATGCAGTCCTGGTTCTTATAGGAGCCGTGACCCATTAGCAGAGGGTAGGCTAGAGTGGAAGAAACAGACCTCTGCAAAGCTCTCACACCTCATCTATGTATTTGACTCTCTGTGCATGCCAGTGACTTGCACAGCTGAACATTTCAAGGCAATTTTATATCTTCTTAGCAATTGACTACACTCGCTGGCAACATATTTGGGCATGCTATTTCTTGCTCTGGTAAACTTATTTTTACCCAAAGATAAATTAAAACATTTAAGACCCAAATCATATGAAAGATAATACTCTCTCCATACACAGTCACACTGAAAACAGTACTAGTCAATAAGAAACTATATAAAGAAGCAAAATGATTGCAGAAAGTTTAATTAATCAAATTCTTCACTTTATGAAATAGTACCATTTTTGGTGTAGGTAGAGGCCTTCTCTTATTTGGTTGTTTAGTTGTAGGGTTTGTTTATTTGTTATCCGTACCCCACTCTTATTCCTTCATAGACAATCCTTTGGATGTTTTGAATACACAACTTTTTAGTTAGATGTGTTCTCACAAAATTTGCATTCCATTTGTTTAAGTAAATGGTACAATGTCATATATTCTGTTTTCTCCCTTTTTTTAATAAGTGCTATTTTTTTTTTCTCATGAAACAGTAGTACACATGTTGTTTTATGAGCTTGGTTAACAACCCCACAACATATTAACCCTCTAAATTCTCAACCTTTTTTTTTTTTTTTGGTGAAAATACACATAGCCAAAGATACACCGTTTCAAAAATTTCTACATGCACAGTTCAGTGACATTGACTACGCTCTTCCAATTGTGCTGCTATTCTCACTTAAGACGAAGGCTTACAGAACAAAATAGTTTCTCATTTAACGTTACTACACATGTTGCCCTATGACAATGGTTAACAATCTCACAACACATCAACAATATCCTTACTCAACCTTGGATTCCCTATCACCAGCTTCCTTGTCCCCATCTGCCTTCTGGCCCTTGTCACTGGACTCCTGTACCTCGTTAGTCTCATTTGGTTTTACGGGGCTGTCCACTCCCAGGCTGAACAGTGACCCTCGGAGGTAACTTCACCACTGAGCTAAAAGGGTGTCTGGGGGCCATACTCTTGAGGTTTCTCCAGTCTCCTTTAGGCCAGTACATCTGGTCTTTTTTTTGTGAGTTAGAATTATGCTCTACATCCTTCTCCAGCTCTGTCCAGAACCCTCTGTTGTGATCCTGGTCAGAGCAGTCAGTGGTGGTAGCCGGGCACCATCTAGCTGTACTGGACTCAGTCTGGTGGAGGCGAAGTGCTATTTGTAAGGTTATTCATGGCTTTATATATATATTGAATAATCCATGGTGCATTTAACTTGTTTTCCAAATTTTGGACATCAGTTTGCTTCCCATTCCCCATAGCCACAAGCAGGCTTCAGTAGACAATTTTATAACTGTGTGACATTATTTTCTGAAATAATAACTGAGAAATAAAGTATGTTGGTCGTAGGGTATGTGTATACTTAACTTAAACAATCATTACCAGGTTGCTTTCCAAAATGACTGTACCATTTACACTACCATTGGCAGTGCAAAACGGGACCAATGCACTCACATTTTTACTAACACTTGGTTTTGCACAACTTTCTGACACTGGTAGGGTAGTGGCTAAGTGCTACAGCTGCTAACCAAAAGGTCGGCAGTTCAAATCCACCAGGCACTCCTTGGAAACTCTTTCAGGCAGTTCTACTCTGTCCTATAGGGTTGCTATGAGTCAGAATCAACTCAGCAGGAACAGGTTTGGTTTGGTTTTTTAATAGGGATAAAGTGATAGGATGGCTGTCTCAACTTGTCTAATCTTGAATAATTTTAAGCATTTTTGGATTTTCTCCTCTATAACTAGCTTATTCATATATTTTACTGATTTTTTCCATGGGATTGCTATATTTTTCTTTCTGATTTTCAGCATTTACTATCTATTCTAGATATGAATCATGTTCATTCTTTTATCTAAGAAATATCTTCCACTATTCTGTTAATGTCTCTTAATTTTGGGTCAAAGACCCAAATGTGAAAAGTAAGTTTTTGAAATTAATAGACTAAAATTTGGTTAAATGTCTCTGTGACCATGGAGCAGAGAGGCAAGTGAAGTCTTCTTAAAGAGGTTTCAAAAACCAAAACCAAAAGGCAAAAGTTTGATGAATTTTGTTAATATAAACTAAGAATTTTGGCTCAAAAGGATTCATCATGGATGAAGGCAATAAAACACATTTAAGAAAAACATACACATTTTTTTGTTTTAAAAAGTCAGCTACAAAATTGTTAATAAAATAAAATTAGCTCATCTGCCCAATTAGTCCTCAATCACATCTTTATTCTGCCTAACTGTAACCCTGAATTGTTTTTACATACTTTACCAGGCATAGTTCCATTCTTCTCCCCATGTTCTCACCCATCCTTCATAAGCTCCATCCAACTAATGCCTAATAATGTCTGTCCCTGCCACAAGGAACATTCTATCTTTTCATTGTCAATGTCTGACTTTATCACATCTGTTTTCTTTGAATTGAATTTAAGCTTAATTTTGAAGCAGCAAAAAGCAGGTACATTGAGATAAAGAGATTATTGAGACAGACATTAAGCAGAAGAAAGATAAAAAATATATATGATGGCAAAAACTAGAAAGAAGTAGTTTTAGCTGTGATTGCTATAACTGGAAGCTGTAAGTCAGGAACATTAGTAATTATGTACAAACATTCATTTCCACATAAATGCATCAGCCACAGGTTTACAACGCGCAGAATTTACTACCAGCAGTGTTCATAAATTCCATAGAACATTCATTCCCATCCTAATTATTACATCCTTGGTAACATTTATTCTGTGTGTTGCTTACGAAGCAAAGTATTTAATCTCACTTCCCTATTGCCAACGGAGACAAATGCAAGAAGAAAATTATTTTTAAAAATGTTTCTTCAAAGCCATGGGAATAAAAAACATGGAAAGCATGATATTTTTGTCTTGACATGAGAACAAGAGTTGTTTCTGAACATCTTTAAACATCAGGAAATGATAATTTACCTCGGTGAAAATGCTTCTGCAAACCAACCAATTAGTAGAGCTCCTTATTTCTGCAGTTAAGTCAATCAGAAGTGGACTCACTCCAACAAGCCAGAATAGTGTCATCCATTTAGCTCAAAGCAATCCACTGTTTTCTCTGAAATCTGATGATACTTGAATACTACTTATATAGGAGTTATGGCTACCTATCCACAAACTCCTAGATAAGATCAGTTGTTTGTTATCCTCAGAGAGACTATGCCTGACTAGCATAATTCTACCTTGCATAAGTTGGCAATAAATTCAGATTTATTGCTTTTGATTAGTTTTGTTTTATTTTCAAGTAGTGAGTGGTGGTCTCATCCTTGGACATCATCTAAAAGTGTTTCTAAGTAATTGATAGGATACTGTAAAGAGCACCCAGAAGCCAGAGGTAAGAGGAATTGAACATACTCCTTAGAAGGGGGAAATTTGGAAATACTTTATATAAGGATGTCTTCAACATAAATCAATTGACAAAAATATCACTTAAAATACTAAAAGATGTGAATTGTGTTTTGAATATAATATTATTGCTGTATAGCTTGTAGAAATCATTAAATTGTCATAAATATTTAAATTTGTTAATATTAAATAAATTAAAAATTAGTAAAATTAAATTTATTACATAAATACTCAAGCTCCACCACAAAATACACTTGTAATATGCTGAAAACTTCTGAAAGAATCTTGTTCTTTCACTTTTGTAAGTTGAACAATTACAAAAAAGTGTTGTAATTATATGTAAATTGAACATTTCTTGCTTTAAGAGACCACCTCTTCAGGATATAATGGCCCATTATTAATCCAACATCAAATGAAACATCATTGTCCTGTTGAGCTCTCACTATATATGCTTTATCTTCACCTAGCCTTCTCTTAGAGTTGTAATTCCATGCATTTCTTGGGCATGTGTCTCCAGGTATAAAAGCAATACATGTGACCTCACCCACAATGAAAGGGTCACTTTGAAATTTACCCAGCAATCTTCGTGTAGATTACACTGATACTCCCAGTGTATTCTACACAAAGATTGCTGGGTAAATTTCAAACCTCTTTAAATTCTTCTGGATTATGCTACATCTATTTCAATCTTTCAGTTGTACCGTAATCATTCTTTCTCTGGATTCTCCATTTGTTACTTTAACAGACAACCCCTCATAATTTCCTGAATGCGTGCCCCCTCAGTGTGAGTGATTCCAGTCAGCTCTCTAAACCAGTTAGTTCTTCCTCAGTTTAGTTTTCATAGGTCCTGAGTTTCTGATCTAGTGACATCTAAGGTAGCTCCCCTTTAGTTATTGCCTTCTTAAAAGCAGGAGACGTGGGTGTATTTCATTTTATTTTTATTTTTGTATCTGTCTTTCATGACCTTTAAGATATCATTTTCCCCTTCATATCTGAGGAACATCTCCTTTAAGATACAGCTCATTATCTCAAGGAAAGATTAACATTGTTTCCTCTAGTTTAAGCGGTCTTGCTTTCTAAATTTTGTTTTTGATCCATAACTGACATCTTGTCAAACCATTCCCGGTCCTCCTTGGAGTCATAGAAAACCTGATCCCTAGAAACAAGGTATCGCACACATACTTAGACACTACCCAATACAGAAGAAAACATGGGCGAACCTATCTGTTCTGCACACCTAGGACTCGCACAAATAACTTAAAGTCAAAAGGTCACACACTTGTGCTCTGTACCTCACACGGGACATGCTGGTATTTTAAATTTAGATATGGATAGAAAATTAGTAAAAGCAGAAAGCTAATTTCTCAGCCTTTTCATATCTAACTATACTATATACAGAAAACTTCTCCTGAGAGTTGAATATCTTCACTTGTAGGGAATGCCGCACCCGAAGATTTCGTGGTTTCCAAAAGCCCTTGCATCTGTTGTATTCTGAGGAGCTCACACTTGCCTTAGGAGTGAGGAGCCCAAGTTCTCGTGTTTAAGTCTGAGTAATCTACAAATTTGCTAGAGTTTTCCATAACCACAATCTCAAACCAGATTCAAAATATCTTCGACCTATGGCCTAAGGTCTGCTACAGAGAAGCAACGTCTAAGTGCTCATTTATACCAAGTTCATTGACAACAACATGCTATCAAACGTCCCCATTCTGATAAAAGGATTATTATATACTCAAATTCCACTCTGTCTATCTCCGTATCCCCAGCCTAAGTAGACAGAAATAAGATTTTATTTTACACAATAAAGAATATTCCTCTTTTACCTGGCCAACATCTGAAAACTTGAGATATGTAGACGATAACATTTCAGTAAGTGAAGACCAAAACGGCACTGTACTACCGGCAAAAGCTGATTTAGAGAATGTGTCATCGAGTCTAGCTAAGGGGCTTGTTAATATTATACAACAGAATTAATCCGATTTATCTCCCTGATGCCAGGACGTGATGAGCCTATTTCACGACTTCTCCAATAGAGGCCTACTGCTGTAAAATTGAATATGCTGACCAGAATTTGGACCAAAAAACCAAACCAAACCAGTTGCCATCGAGTTGATTCTGACTCATATTGATCCTATAGCTACCCTATAGGACAGAGTAGAACTGCTGCTATAGGGTTTTCAAGGAGCGGCTGGTGGATTCGAACTGCCTGCTTTTTGGTTAGCAGCTGAGCTCTTAACCACTGTGCCACCAAGGCTCAATATGCCTTAAAAAGGAAAAAGGAAAGAAGAAAATGGCTAACAATGTGCACCCATTCTTCTCCCAGAATCACTGATAACATTCATTTCTTCCCTCTGTAGAAATGAGTGAGGGGGCTGGGAGAAGCCTGAAGTTCAAATCTAATAGTAGCCTCTCCCCAAAGGAAATAGAGATCACCTATAACAACCTCTTATATGAGGCACTTACATCCAGGAACGCATTTTTTCCTTCCAAACATGACTAAGCGTGGTATGTGCTCTACATATGCCTTTATTGGCAACACAGAATGTTATTCTCTTACTCTCAAATATCATCAGCATAAAAAAAAAAAAAACACATTTTCTTTACAGTTATTTCACAACATAGGAAAATCGCCTGTACCATGGCTTTTGTTTTTAAAAAGCACCGACACACACAGCAGCAATTTTTCATTTGAAATAAATTCTACATATGTTATATATGTCCCCCGCAGAGGAAATTCCTGGCTTGTTGATTGCAAGCTAAACCTGTGTGTTTGAGATTGGACTATGCTGTTTTATTGCCGCAAGTTAAAATTTTGAAAGCCCCAAAAAGGGCCCATAGCAATAAGGTGAGGTGAATTTACTTCAGTATTTTTTTCACGATTTCTAAAGTAAATAAAGTGATGTTAAAATGCAAAATGATTTTGTTTACA
>NW_004444260.1:1013802-1021526 GCF_000243295.1 Trichechus manatus latirostris
AAGAATATGAAAGGTAAAACTGCCTTGCAAAATTCAAAACTTAATCTGTATTGAAGTTTGTCATAGTTTTTTATTACTTTTCATTTAAATTAAGACCTATCTCCTTCTCTAGGTATCTTCCTTGCTCGGCTCCTTTCTCAGTCTATGCAACAGCAAACCCAACTTCTTTCGCTCTCTAGATGTGCCCATGCTTCTTCTGGCTTCTAGACCATTAGGAATATTGCCCCTTCTTCTAGAAACAAGATTTCTACCAGTCCTTTTTGCAAGCCTAAATCTTACTCATCTTTTGGGTGTCAGTTTAGATATCATTTTCTCTTGGAGACTTTCACTCCACTCTGTCCCCAGTATCTTCTTCTGCATAACACTCATCATCGTTACTCTTCACTAATCCTCCTCTTCACAGCTGGTCAGCAAACATTATGAGGGCAATAACTCTCTCCTTCTTGTTTTCCTTTTCATCCCGATAACTAAGACAAATTGTTAGTCTATGATAATTTTAGAATAAATTATATGAAAATCAAATGTGCACTTCTTTGGATGTTTATAATTAATAACCTTACTAACCTGTTGCAGTCGAGTTGATTCCGACTCATAGAGACCCTATAGGACAGAGTAGAACTGCCCCACAGGGCTTCCAAGGAGTGTCAGATGGATTCAAATTGCCAACCTTTTGGTAAGCAGCTGTAGCTCACTGTAGTTCTTAACCACTGTGCCACCAGGGCTCCTTATAATTAATAGCCTACCTTAATATTTCGTCTTTTATTAGGTATATCCAATATGTTTTTACTTTATAGAAATATTTATTTTATCCTGCCAAATACTGTAGTGAAATGACATGCAGAGCCCTTAATTATTCTCTCTTTTCTAATATACTGAATGTAACAATTTATCCATGGGGCAGTTCTAGTCTGTCCTATGGGGTTGCTATGAGTCGGAATCAACTCGACGGCAATGGGTTTTTTTGATTTGGTTATGTTTGTTATTAAATATTTCTTGAGTATCTTTTATGTGGAGTCCCTGGGTGATGCAAATGGTTAACCTGCTCTTCTGTTAACCGAAATGTTGGAGGCTCAAACCGACCAAGAGGTACATAAGAAGAAAGGGCTGGCAATCGACTTCCAAGGAATCAGCCACTTAAAACCCTATGGAGTACAGTTGTACTCGGACATACTTGGGGACACCACGAGTTAGAATCAACTCAATGGCAATTTTTTTTTTTTTTTTTTTTAATATTTTATGTGCCGGGCATAATGGAACACTAGTCACTATTTCCAAAATTACTGAAAACAAAATGAGATTCTATCACAATTAATTAAAGAAAAAGGCTATTAAAATTATAGTTAGATATGAATACAGGTAGTCTCTGACTTAAAACAGGGTTCTGTTCCTATGACTCTGTCATAAGTGGTTTCTGACCTAAGTCAATTCTGACATGAATTGAATACCTCATATTTTTTTAGTTTTCATTATTATTGCCTTTTATTATCAGTGTCTTTATAATCGGATCTTTATTTGTCTTTGGGGATTAGAAACATTACATATAACCTTTCAGATATATTTTACATAGATACATTTTAAAATACACAAATCATAAAAATTTACTTCAAGGATGAAGAATAGCTGGAGAACATTGGAATTTTGTCAGTTGCGGCAATAATTCCATTTGTGGAAGATTCTGGATCATCTGGATTATCTCTGGCAATGAGGATAGAGTTTCTAATCAGAAAAACAGTGAGAATTGCCTGTATGGTCTTTTTATTTTTTCATATGTTTCGTGGTAACATCTCACTGCTTGGTGAATCTGCCGATCGACTTTAGCAAGCAGTCAGGATCTGGGTCCATGTTTTCAAGTAACTGAAGCCCCTGATTTAGTTTAGAAAACTAAATCTATACGGCTGTGTTTTGAACAGTAAATCATAAAATTGAACATCGGTGAGTGAACATCTGAGAATGATAACAACAGCAAATTATGCACTGCAACATTATATGTAGTATATGTATATTAGTAATGATGAGATGTACAAGGAAAGAAAAGGACTGTTGTAAGTGCAGTTCATAGTAACTTGAATACGTCATAATTCAGGGACTTCCTGTACATATTACAGACAGACACATTTATTTTAATCCTTAATTATTGGTTCTCATTGAATAGTAGATTTATAGTTCCGCATCTCCTACTTGTTAAAATATTTATTTTTATTTACATTTCAATTATATTTAATATAAATGTAACACATCTAAATGTTTATCAATATAAATTTTTATTTCCACATAGATTTACATTGTTTTAGAATACATTAAGCTTGTATTCTTAGACAATATTAAAACTATATATACAGAGTATTACAAGTTAAAAATTTTATTAATATGTAATAAATCAATGAATAAGTACATCTTTGAGACTGGAAGCATGACATGTTTTCAAAAGATAATTCATTGTTGTATGCAACTGAAGTTGTATTTGATAATTGAATGCTTATAAATCAATAAGAAATTACCATTATTCATTAGAATATAATGATAGCAAATCTGTCTTCTAATGAAGGAAATACGATATATCACATACCAGTCAAATATTCTAAAAGTATTATTAAAACATAGTTATATTGAAGTTCAAAACTACTTTTAAAATATCCCCATAAATTAATGAACAAGAGCTTTCTAATGTGCTTTTTTTGTCTTTCACATATGACTTTCTTCTTTTCTACATTGTTAGATGTGTGTCTACAATCATAGCATTTTTAATACCATTGTTGTAAATATCCCATTTATGTTCCTAAATATTTTACCAAAAAAGTTATTAATTTATGAGATGAGCTTAGGTTTATGAATTTTTAAAAACCAAAGTTATAGAATTAATGCTTGAATAGTGAATAATAGCAAAAAAAAGCATTAGAAAGAAATACTGCAGATGAAAACGTTAATTCAATCACTTACATTTAAATATCTACATGCATCTGTAGCAATTCTTTTTTGGATAGTGATGACTTTTTCTTTTTAACTTTTTCATTCAAAATTGTGCTTTAAAGTCACTTTAGTTAGTAAATTGCTTCTCAGAGTACTTTTACAGACACAAGTAGATCAAATATCCTCTAGAAAATTTAATTAATGTTTTATTACACAAAAACAGATATACGTAAATTATTAGCTTTATTTACACGATGTGTGGAGAAGTGTGAGGAGTTTGCTAAGTGACGGAATTGCATCCATGAAGAAAGAAAGTAAAATTTGGATAAAAGTAACTTGTTGAAGAAAGGTAGATACTTGCACATAGAAATATTATTGTAAAGCTATAGTCTTTATATTATATGGGGCATTATAAGTAAAAAAATAATAATAACATATACTAATTCTTATTTTACAACTAAGAATGGCATCTTTATTGAAGATCATCAAATACTGTAAGAGTGTAAATAGATTATGAGGTTTTATTCTCCACTAATACTTTCCAAGGAATATGCTGATAAGCACATATTTCATGAGCATGCACACACACACACACACACACACACAGGGATAGATAGAAAATTACATGTTATGATTACAGGAAGATGTACAAAACAGATAGAAAAGGAATTAAATCTCCTAGCAATCAAACAGAACAATACAAGTCAACCCCTACATGAATTTCTATTCCCCAAATATTTGAAACTCATCCTTAAGAATTTTCCTTCTATTTAAACGTTCTGCTTTTGTTCTGTGTCATAATTATTGTATACCTCCACCTCTGCCTGACAGTTCAGTGCTTTTACGTGAAGTTCAATGGTTATGTTTCTCTTTCTGGTTCAGTTATCCAGTATATGGTCTCTTCTGTAGTTAGAATTTGGATCTTGCCTCATAAAGGCCCTGCATTACCATTTTCTACCCATTTCCTGAGTCCAGCCCTAGAAAGCCAAATAACAAACAGATGTCATAAAGCCTTTATAAAGTCTGCATGCGTACATTTAAAGGAAAAGTAACCAGAGTATTTAAAACTATACAACATTAAAATAATCTAGGGGCTAGGGGAGCTGATGTGTGATTTTTTTTTTTTTCCTTGAAAACAAAATTTAAATAAAATAAGAAAGTTAGAAAAGAGGAGTTGATGTAGATGATGGCTCTATTGCTAGTTTCCTTATTGAGTGAGGAAACCCTGGTGGTGTAGTGGTTAAGCGCTGTGGCTGCTAACCAACAGGTCGGCAGTTCAAATCCACCAGGTGCTCCTTGGAAACTCTATGAAGCAGTTCTACTCTTCTATACCGTTGCTGTGAGTTGGAATCGACTCGACAGCAATGGGTTTGGTTTGGTTTTGGGTTTGTTGAGTGAGTGACTAGGTACAAATCACATAGCATCAGTAAGTATCAGTTTTTATTGATATGCTGGAGCTTATTTGAAATAATGTATGTAAAGTTCTCAGCTCAGAGCCTGTCACAAACCTTTCTGCAAATGATAACTATAAAAATAAACGTAAACTGAACACTTACTTTTCAATAAATAACATACGTAACTCATTTTTTATATACTGTAACTCATATACAGTAAACCTGTGAAAGCTGGAACCTGTGTAAGGCAAAATATTTTCCACCAAAAGGGGCAATAGAAAAGTGGTAAGACTGCACCTTGTTAAAGCAGAAAACTTGCAACACCTGGAAAAATAAGACAGTCCCATTGAATTATGGCTCTCACCGTATACACAAAAAAAAAAATATAGTATATATCTTATACACATTAAATATTACATAAAACTTAACAAAAACCATACTATTTTATGCAAAAAACTATAAATACAAGTGACAAATGAAATAAACTTAACAACGAGAAAAATGTTGCAAATAAAACTTTACAATATTTTGAATTAAAAATAGATGCCAAAAAACCCTATGATTTTGTTACAAGTGCAGAAATGTCAGTAAAAGCAACAGAAAGCGAGAGAGAGAAAGAAAGAAAACAGGAAAAGAACACAAAACAAGAGGTAACCTCTAGTCTATTTGATCAAAAAGAATACTTTGTCCATCTTTACATTAAGGTCATGGTCCTGCACAGTTGGCCATAAGTAAGATTGCAATAACCTAAATCCAACCCTCAGTATAAATAGAGATGCTTGAATTGTCAGGTTTAATTCGTCAGTAACTAAAGAGTACTTACCTGCTAAAATCTTGAACTCATTAAAACTTCAATGGATGTGCAAAGTTTAGGTGGAAAGGCAAAGATATAGAAAATCTCAGGGGTCAAGAAAATCACGACTGTAATTTTCTCACTATTGTCCTTAAGCCAGAGAAGCGATCCTCCTGAAATTTTCTTATTTATTTCACAAGGTTAGGAAGGAAGGTGCAGATCACTGGGAGACAGATTCTTTCAGGATATAATCATGATACAAAAACCAGTTGCCATTGAGTCAGTTCCGACCTAGTGACCCTAAAGGACAGAGTAGCACCGCCCAATGGGGTTTCCAAGGAGCGGCTGGTGGAGTCAAACCGCCCATCTTTTGGTTAACAGCTGTAGCTGTTAACCACTAAGCCACGAGGACTCCACAATTATGATAATAGTGCACAGTCGATTTGCACAGAGTATCCCATGTCTTTTAGTGGAATACAATTGTACTTCCAATTATCATTTTAATTTGTATAATATTCTTGATTTATCTATTATTAATGAAGTAAAAAATGTTAGAATTATTCATTGTTCAAAGGAGTTGTGAAAAAGGAAAGATGGTACTATTTTGTTCATTTGTTGTTGTTGATAATCTTGTGAAATAGGAAAGATGGTAATACTTCATTCTTTCTTATAAAACTTGAATGGTAGTGAGAAAATGCCATAATTCTATCATTTCACTTTCAGCATAGCAAATTATATAAATACCATGATTTATCTCTATTATTTTACCCATTGACTTGACTTTTGCTTTATTTGAGGTACACTTGAATTCATGGATAATTGAGTGATTAAAGACAAAAAATATCTATGCAGCTTTAACATACATTACACACTACTTTGACTAAAAAATGGTGAACTGGTCAGTAATTTTTATATTTAATGTACAATTATCTTTGTCAGTTAAGAAAATAATCTTAATTCCTTTAAAATACAAATAGGATTGTTTGGTTAATTTGAATAAATTAAGAGGTGTTAAAAAATTTTGTAGATGCAGGAGTTAAAGTATTTTCCCTGGGGGCAAAAACCAAACAAAGAGTAACTCATAAGCTTATTTACAATAAGTGACAACTTTACACAAAACCAAAACTGAGACAAGTTTTTCTTATCATCATGAGTCAGCAATACTTATCGGCATGAATTAGCATGAGTAATCAGTACTCAGAGCATGAGTTATCCTCTCTCATCCAATCAAAATAAGCCAGCTTAGCATTCACTGACCAACTTTCCCAGAAAAGGAAAATTAAATATGACTAAACCAATCAAAATGCAAGGCAAGACAATCACCCATATAAGCTTTAAAATATAATTGTGTAAACTTGGATACCTTGACATTTTCAGCTTGGTGTACCCCGCTGTCAAATAATCTCTCAGTAAACCCTGTTAACTCTAATTGACTTGTGGATCAGATTTTTATTTTGACAGAGTAGATGCACAGCTAATAAATTACTCAGGAACAATAGGTTTATAAACAAAAAAGAGCATAGCTATAGGATTGTGACTGTTTGCCACAGACATGTAGGGGACATGTAGAGTATGCTCTACAACCACTTAGATAATTTGTACTGTCTTTCACATTGGTATATGATGCCTGAATTTTTTTTTTTTTTAATGAATCACAAGTTTAAATTGAACCCTTTTTGTAACTGCATTTTCTCTTCAATTATCATATCACAGCAGGTTACAACAATGTTGGGATGAAAGGCAACTGGTAAACTGTCTGAAATAGCTTCAAAATAAAACCTCTTACTGAATCCTACCCATACATATCCCAAGTAAAGTGTTTGATAAAAAATACGGAAGAGATCAATCTACTTATTTTAATCATTTAAGAAAAAGAAATTAATTGGGTCACTCATCTTTGTCTATTTTGAACAAAAAGGAAACACAATGTTATATTTTATTCATATTACAATTAGAGTGATTATGAATTAGTGTTCTACAACATCATTCAATTCTTAAAAGTTAGGAAGTACTGTACCATATAGAGGTCATTGGTAAATATCATGACACATTGGGTTAAACTTTGTGCTCAAGACAAGTTCGCTCATTCTCCACGTATCAGGTTCTTAAACATATCCATTTCTGACAACTTTTCCAAAATCTTTACAAAGATGCTGCAGGTATTTAGCTGACAGTTTCAACAACTCTACCTTTTCTGTGGAGAAGTTTGTCTTTTCATCTCTTTCTGAGGAGAATAAATCTTCATATTCCTAATGTACCCGACTTTTTCTTGACAAGAAAATGATCAGATAAAATAAGAAAAGCACTCTCCACTTTCAAAATTGACTTGGATTATTGTTTATATATGTGTGTTTCGTTTGTTAACAGTCCAGTAGAGAAAAATATAGTACACCTCAGAGAAAACTACCTAATAAAGTGCAGATAATCAAAGGAATTCAGTCAAAACAAGAAAGCGTGTATCAACCCTCCCTTGTGAACATTCAAGATATAAATTAACTGCAGGCTTAAGCAAATTCTCCTTCTATTTAATGGGTTGAATTTTAGGACTAACAGTAAAATCAATTCTCATAGGGATAGAAGTATACCTGTCATTAAAAAAGGAAAATAAAAGTTCATCCAGAGAATGTTCC
>NW_004444260.1:1024919-1026046 GCF_000243295.1 Trichechus manatus latirostris
CCTTTCCAATACACCACACAGCAATCTTTTCTTATGTATTTTTACTTTTCAGACATATCATTTTTCAAATTAATTATTTATTTATTTCCCTTTTTATCTTAGGAGGAGAAGAGCAATGATTATATACTGATTGCATAGTTCAGTCTAATGTATAATACCCAGGCAATCACAGGAGTTTATAACATTGACATGGTAGGAGTTGGTTCAAGTGAAGGAGCTGACAATAAAAGGCAGAATAGAAGATCAGAGAATGCTAAGAAAAATTAAAAGAAAGTATACAAAGTGAAATAAAGGGAAAAAAATAAATATTGGAGAAAACAAGATCAAAATGTCTAACATAGATGCAACATGAGTTCCAGAAGATAAGAGAAAGCATAGGTAGAAGCAATATTTGAAGCTTAATAGTGAAGAATTTTCCAAAACAGGTGAAAAGTAAAACACACAGAATCAAAAATTAGAGCAAGCTCCAAACAATAAACAAATTCAAAGCAAAACACAAGTAATCCTATCATGATGAAAGTTGTGAAAAGTAAGATAAAATTTTAAAAGCATCCTTCACAGAGACCAATGAAATAGAATCGAGAATCCAGATGTAAACCCATCCACTTATGGTCGGCTGATCTTTGACAAAGGACCAAAGACCATTAAATGGATCAAAGACAGTCTTTTTAATAAATGATGCTGGCAAAACTGGATGCCTATCTGTAAAAGAAAAGAAAAGAAAAGAAAAGAAACAGAACCTATACCTCACACCATACACAAAAACTAACTCAAACAGAGCAAAGGCCTAAATATAAAACCTAAAATGATAAAGATCAGGAAGGAAAAATAGGGACAACACTAGGGGTCTTAACACATGGCATAAAAACAATGCAAAACGTAAGTAACAATGCACAAACACCAGAAGATAAACTAGATAACTGGGAGCTCCTAAAAATTAAACACTTATGTTCTCCAAAAGACTTCACCAAAAGAGTAAAAAGAGAACATACAGACCGGGAAAAAAAAAAATAGCTATGACATATCTAACAGAGACTAAAATCTATAGAATATTCAACACCTCAACAACAAAAAGACAAATAACCCAATTAAAAAAATGGGCAAAGGATATGAACAGACACTTCACC
>NW_004444260.1:1028192-1029611 GCF_000243295.1 Trichechus manatus latirostris
ATTACTCTCACAAGGTGAGCAGTAAGAGTGAATACTGACCTTCAAAAAAAAAATGACAGAAATCAGAAAAAAAGGAGATGAATTTAAGTGCTGAAAGAAAATAACTGCTAATCTAGAATTTCATGCCAAGTAAAATTATCCTTCAAAAATAAGTGAAAATTAAGATAATTTTCCATACATACAAATACAAAATACTAAAAAAAAAAGGGTCTCAGGAAGCCCACACTAGGTGAAATATAAAAGTAAAATAACAAAAATAATACTTCAGGCAGAAAAGTTTGATCCTATATGGAAACATGGAAATGAGATAGAGATTGAAGAACACTAGAAAGGAAAAAGTGTATATAGTACATAAATAATAATTGTAGAAAACAATAATTATATTTTAAAGTGTAAAACACATAAAAACAAAAAGCAAATAGAGTTAACATTTTCTAAGTTCTAGCAATATCGGAAATGATAAAATTAATGATTTAATATGTAATAAGGTAAGATTGACGTTGTAATCTCAATAGCAGCCACTGAAATAAATCAATTTAAAGTAACATATTAATAAAGTAAAAAATGGAATAATAAAATGATGTTTAATTAATCCAAAAGAAGGCTAGGAAAAAAAAAAATGAACATAGTCTAATAGAGAACGTGTAAAAAAGATGGACGATAGAAGTCCAATTATAACATAAATGGAGTCCGTAGATGTTGCAAGCAGTTAATGTACTAATTTTCTAATGGAAAAGATGGGGGATTGACTCTGTAAAGGCACATCTGAAGAAATCCTAGTGATCTATTTCCAAAGTCAGTCAGCTATTGAAAATCCTTTGAAGCACAGTTTTACTCTGACACACATGGGGTAGCCCATGGATCGGAGTAGACTTTACATTAAATGTTTGTTGTTGCTTATAACATAAATACAATAAATGGAAATGGACTAAATACTGCAAGTAAAAGACTAATATTGGCAGACTAGATAAAAACAAACCAAAGTGCTTAAAATGGATATTTGAAATATGATAATATAGAAAGAATGCAAGTAAATTATGGAAAATGATAAATCATAAAATCAAAAACAAAAAGTAAGCTGATTTAGATTACTAATATCAGATAAAATTGAAGTTATGGCAAGAAATATTAGTAGAGATAGAGATATAGTTCCTAAGGAAAATTAATCCAGCAGAAGTATAGCTTCAAAATATAAAGTAAAAATTGACAAAATTTTTTAAATGGACAAATTCCCAAAATAAGTAAAAGACTTAAATCAATGTTAACATTTGATTGAACCAACCCATATGCAATCAGAAAAAAAAAAGATGGTTTGAAGAAAAATTAAAAACTTGACTAATCTATTTAAAAGCATGTTATTGTTGTTATTAGGTGCCATCGAGTCAGTTCCTACTCATAGCGACCTTATGTACAACAGAA
>NW_004444260.1:1030808-1032326 GCF_000243295.1 Trichechus manatus latirostris
ATCAAGTATTTAATCCTACTATTGAAAAGAGAGGAAAAGAATGCAAATACTTTAAATCAAACCTAAGGAAAGTAGAAGGAAACCAATTAAAAAGTAATAGTATGAGTCAAATGAAATAGAAAACATACATACAAAAGAAAATACTGACAATGCTGTAAGTCCTTTCTTCAAAAAGATCAAATTTATCAGCCTCTATTAAGGATGATTAAGAAAAAGGAGAGAAAATCCAAATTACTAGTATTAAGAAAGAAAAGGTAGTTATCACTATTCCTGTAGAAATCAAGATTTTATAATACTGAATTTGATAATTCAGAGGAAACGGACAAATTTCGCAAAATATAAAATTTACCAAATCTAATAGTAGAATAAGTAGAAAATGTGAAGAGTATAATATCTGTAACATAAATGAATCATTTATTAAAAATCTTTCCATAAGCAAATCCCAAAGTCACCTTGCCACTGGCTTCCTCAGTGAGTTCTTCTAATATTACATCTTATCCTCAATCTTAATTTTATACAGCCGTACAAAGAAAAGGTAAAAATCACTCCTAGATGTTTTTTGAGGCTAGCATAAATTGTTACTAAGATGAAACCAAAAACCAAACCCGTTGAGGTGAAGTGGATTTGCCTCATAGCGACCTTTTAGGACAGAATAGAACTGCCCCCATAGAGTTTCCAATGATGTAATCTTCAGAGAAGCAGACTGCCACATCTTTCTCCTGCAGAGCGGTTGGTAGGTTGGAGCCACTGACCTTTCAGTTAGCAGTCGAGTGCTTAACCACTGCAACACCAGGGCTCCTTGTTCCTAAGATACCAAACCAAATCAAACCCTCTGACACTGAGTCAATTCCAACTCATAGTGACTCTATAGGACAGAGAAGAACTGCCCTAAGGATTTCCAAAGAGCAGATTCTGGATTTGAACTGTGACCTTTTGGTTAGCAGCCAAGCTCTTAACCACTGTGCCACCAGGTCTCCTCTGTTCCTAAGACAGTACTGTCTAATTTCCTCCGTGCGTTGAAAAAGAAGACGGATAACACCAGTTTTAGAGTGAGAGATCTGGATTTTAATTCCCCTTCTGCCACTTTTTAGCTCTGACTGAGGACAACCATTTTTTTTACCCTCGGAAGAAAATATATCCAAATACTTATCAGATGATTAATAAGATTATATGACAGCAATGGAAACCCTGGTGGCATAGTGGTTAAGAGCTACAGCTGCTAACCAAAAGGTCGGCAGTTGGAATCCACCAGGAGCTCCTTGGAAACTCTATGGGGCAGTTCTACTCTGTCCTATAAGGTCATTGTGTGTCATAATTGACTCCACAGCAACGTGTTTTATGACAGCAATATTGATAATAATGCATTTGATAGGTGTCTTAGTCATCTAGTGCTGCTGTAACAGAAATACCACAAGTGGATGGTTTTAACAAAGATAAATTTATTCTCTCACAGTCTTGTAGGCTACAAGTCCAAATGCAGGGCATTAGCTCCAGGGGAAGCCTTTCTCTCTGTCTGGT
>NW_004444260.1:1038653-1040326 GCF_000243295.1 Trichechus manatus latirostris
AACTCAACTTTTACCAGGGCTGCTAACAACAGCCAGGGAATGTAATTTTTCTTTACCTTCTGCCTTGCATTTCTTCCACTTAGCCATCTCTGTCTATTTCTTCCAAATTCCTTGCATAAGACCCATCACCCATAATATTCTTCAAGACTTTTGCCACTTTATATGAATAATGAGTCAAGTCTTCATCATGTTCCTTTGTCTTGTCAAAAAAATAGCTATTATGATTCATGGGTTTTAAAGAATAGGCTGCTCACAATATTGAACATGTCTTTTTAAATTATTTCTTTATTATTAAATTGCTCAGTTATAAATAATTATTAGATTATTAGTTATGTATTGAAATATTAGTATACAATAATAATTTGTTTTTCTACTGTTAAAAATAATCAAACCTCAGTAAAATTTGACATAAAGTTTATTCTGAGGAGTTATTCTATAAAAAAAAAAAACTTGTTGCTGTCCAGTCGATTCCAACTCATAGCGACCCTGTAGGACAGAGTAGAACCTCCCATAGTGTTTCCAAGGAGAGCCTGATGGATTCAAACTGCTAACCTTTTGGTTAGCAGCCGTGGCTCTTAACCACTATGCCACCAGGGTTTCCATATGCATATAGGGAGACTCCAGAAAAAGCAAATGGTTAAAAGATGCTAGGTACAATGAGGCTTATAAAGAGAAGAGAAGGGAGAAATATAGAAGATCAACCACTGGCTAATCTTAACATGATTGATTGAACCCTGCCCTTCCTCTTTTACTGAGATCAACAGATATCAGGTCACAAGATGGTCTCTGGCCCTCTACTCAGCCACATCTTTTGAAATTCAAATTTAATAAGCCTAGCTTCTAACAGGAAAGAAAGAATTTGCAACTTTGGGTGAAAGAAAAGCTGATGTTGGATTAAATTTGGTCAGGAATTTCTTTAATGTGAATATTTGGTTTCATGGGTAAGAAAATTCCATAATCAAAGCAAGATATCTGTTATCAGTTTCTCTCTTTGATATTACGCAGCACATACCAGTCACTATTCTAGGTGCTGATTATATAGCAGATAAGACAAGAAAGAAAATCTGATTCCATGAGGAATTTATTTCAGTGTTGAGAGAAATTAAATTAAAAAGTCAACACATAACATGAAGCTTATACTTTAGATTGGGTGGACAAGGAAGGTCTCTGAGGAGATGATCATTATGCTGAGATCTAAATGGCAAGAATACCTGGCCTTTGGAAAGTCGGAGGAAGAGTATTATTCCAAGAAGAGAGAATGAAGGTGATTTGCATGCGTGAGGAAAGGAGGCAGGGGAAAGAGAACAGTATGGAGGGTAGCATTCAGCATATAGGATTATAATAAAAATAAAGGATATTAATTTGTTCTCAGTCCAATGAAAAGACATCTGAAGGTTTAAAAACACAGTGATTGACATGATCTGATAAGCATTTTTTTCTTTAGAGCCAGAGTTTAGAAGGTAGTAGAAAACTTCGGGAAGCCAAGCGGGGGGGGGGGGGGGGGTTCTGCAGCAATCCATTTCAGAAATAATGGTGGCATAAACAATGATACTAATATTAAATACTTATTATATTTATTTCATACCATTGTAAATATGCTTCCTAATAATATTACAGTTATATAATGTTCAGTAGATAGATGAACGGATGAGTAGATAGACAGACAGACAGAT
>NW_004444260.1:1042623-1052651 GCF_000243295.1 Trichechus manatus latirostris
CACAATGTTAAATAGGAGTGATGATAATGGGCATCCTTGTTTGGTTCCTGTTCTCAAGGGGAATGCTTTCAGCCTCTCTCTGTTGGGAATGGTGTTGGTTGTTGGTTTTCTATAGATATGCTTTATTATGTTGAGGAATTCCCTTCTATTCCTATTTTATTGGGAGCTTTTATCAGGAATGGGTGTTGGACAATATCAAATGACTTTTTTGTATCGATTGAGATGATCTTTTTCTTTTGTCCTGTTTATGTGGTGGATTACATCAATTGATTCTAATGTTGAACCATCCTTGCATACCTGGTATGAATCCTACTTGGTTGTGGTGTACTATATTTTTGATTTGATGCTGAATTATATTGGCTAGAACTTTGTTGAGGATTTTTGCATCTATATTCATGAAAGATATTGGTCTGTAATTTTCTTTTCTTGTGATGTCTTTGCCTGGCTTTTGTATCAGGGTTATGCTAGCTTCATAAAATGAACTTGAAAGTATTCCTTCCTTTTCTATCCTCTGAAGTAGTTTGAGTAGTATTGGTACGAACTCTTCTCTGAATGTTTGGTAGAATTCTCCAGTGACGCCATCTGTGCCAGGGCTTTTATTGGTTGGGAGTTTTATTATTATTATTATTATATCTTCAATCTCTTCTCTTATTATGGGTCCATACAGATTTTCTATCTCAGTTTGTGTTAGTTTAGGTAGGTAGTGTGTTTCTAGAAATTTGTCCATTTCCTATAGGCTCTCAAATTTCAGGGATTACAATTTTTCATAGTATTCCATTATGATCTTTTTTTATTTTAGTTGGGTCTATTGTAATGTCCCCCTTCTCATTTCTTATTTGGGTTATTAACTTCCTCTGCTGTTTTTATTTTGTCAGTTTGGCCAAAAATTTGTCTATTTTGTTGATGTTTTCAAAGAACCAACTTTTGGTTTTGTTGATTTTCTCTATTGTTTTTCATTTCTCTATTTCTTTTATTTCTGCTCTAATCTTTATTATTTCCTTTCTTTTGGTGCCAGTGGGCTTCTTTTGGTGCTCTGTTTCTATTTGTCCACGTTGTAGGGCTAATATTTTGATTTTGGCCTTTTCTTCTTTTTTGGTGTGTGTGTTTATGCCTATAAATTGACCTCTGAGCACTGCCTCTGCTGTGTCCCAAAGGTTTGGTATGATGTGTTTTCAATCTCTTTTGAGTCTAAGAATATTTTTTTAATTCTCTCTTCGATGTCTTCTATTATCCAGTTGTTTTTTAAGCACTGTGTTATTCAGTTTCCATGTACTTGGTTTTTTTTTCTTGCACTTCCTCTTATTGATTTCTAGCTTTGTGGCATCCTAATCAGAAAGAATGCTTTGTATTAATTTGTGTTGTGGATTTTATTGAGGGTTGATTTGTGATCTAAAATGTAGTCTGTTCTGGACAGTGTTCCATATGTGTTGAAAAAGAATGTATAGTTTCCTGCTGTTTGGTGGAGTGTTCTGTATATGTCTATGAAGTCAAGTCGGTTGCTTTTGTCATTTAAATGTTCTGTATCTTTATTGAATTTCTTTCTATATGTTCTGTCTTTTTCTGAGAGTGGTGTATTAAAGTCTCCTACTATTTTTGTTGAGCTATTTCTCTCTTCAGTGCTGTTAGAGTTTGCTTCATGTATCTTGGAGCCCTGTCTTTGGGTGCATAAGGTCATATTTTCTTCATGGATTATCCCTTTAATCATTATATAATGTCCTTCCTTGTCTTTCATAGTTATTTTTACCTTTAAGTCTATTTTTCTGAGATTAGTATTGCCATTCCTGCCCTTTTTTGGCTACGGTTTGCTTGATATATTTTTTTTCCATCCTTTGATTTTTAATATATTGATGTTTTTGTATCTGAGGTGGGTCTTTTATAGGCAGCATATTGATGGGTCGTGTTTTTTAATCCATTCTCTCATTCTCTGTCTCTTAACAGGTACATTCATGCCATTTACATTCAATGTGATTATCGATAGGTATGAGTTTATTGCTGTCATACTGTTGTGCTTTTTTATGTGGTGCTGATGTTTTCTTTGTCCCTTTTACTTCCCTCTGCTGAGTTCCTTTTACTTCCCTGTGCTGAGTTCCTTTTGTTTGTGGATTTTCTTTTGTTATTATAGATTTTCTGTTTACTAAGTCCTTATGTTTTTCTTCTTCTTCTTTTTTTGACAAGTAGGTTTGTTATCTTTCTTTGTGGTTACCTTGAAATTAACAATTATCTTCCTAAATTTGAACCAGTCTTTTATTACTTGATGTCACCTTGACTTCCTCTCTATTTGAAATTTCTGTACCTACACTGTTTATTCCCACTGTTATTATTTTGATGTTGTCATCATTTACAGATAGACATCTCTGTTTCCCTGCTTTAAGTCTCCTTTGCTTTGTTATTGAGAATTCTTTACTTAGGTTGGTATCTGGCTGATGCTTTCCTGTGTCCTAGACTCCAGTTGTTGGTTCTCTAACTGAAAAACGACCATTAATATTTCTTGTAAGTTTGGTTTGCTTTTTACAAATTCCATTAATTTCTGTTTATTTGGAAATGTCCTAATTTTGCCATCGTATTTGAGAGAGGGTTTTGCAGGGTACACTATTCTTGGTTGGCAGTTTTTTTTTTCTTTCAAGGTTTTATGTATGTCATCCCATTGTCTTCCTGCCAGCATAGTTTTTGCCAAGTAGTCAGAGTTTAGTCTTATTATTTCTTCCTTGTAAGTGACTTATTTTTTCTCGAGCTGCTCTCAAGATTCTCTCTTTGTCTTTAGTTTTGGCAAGTGTGATTATAACGTTTCTTGGTGACTTTCTTTTGGGGTCTATCCAAATGGGGTTCATCAAGCTACTTGGATGGTCAGCTGTTTGTCTTTCATGATATTTGAGAATTTTTCTGTCAGCAAATCTTGAATAATTTTCTCTGTGTTTTCCATTTTCTCCCCTGTTTCTGGAACTCTAACCACAGACAAATTTTTGCTCTTGTCCCATATAATTATTAGGTTTTCTTCATTTTTCTCCATTCTTTTATCTTATTTTTCCTCAAACAAAATGGTGTCCATGGATTTGTCTTCAATCTCACTGATTCTCTCTTCCACTGTTTCTAATTTGCTCCTAAGATCTTCTATGGAGTTGTCCATTTCTGAAATTTTGTTGTTTATCTTTTGTATTTCTACTTCCTGTTTTTGTATTATTTCTAATTGCTTATTTATTTCAACATTTTGTTCTTGTATTATTTTCCTCAATTCTTCTACTGCTTTTTCAGTGTTTTCCTTTCACTGGCTGTGTTTTTGTTTGTTTTGTCTGTGTTTTCCATGATTTTGTCTGTGTTTTCCTTGGTTTTGTCTATGTTTTCCTTAATTTCTTGGAGAGCTCCAAATATGAGTCTTTTGAATTCCATATCAGGTAGTTCCACTGCCTTTTCTTCTACCAGAAAGTCATCTGATTTTTTCCTATTTTGATGTCTTGTTGAAACCAACTTGTCCTGCTTTTTTATATGTTTTGATATTGTCTGCTGTCTCTTGGACATTAAGGTATTATTTTATTGATTGATTGATTGTATGCTCATTTGTTTCATCCTGCTTTTTGTTTTGTTTTTACATGTTAGGACATGTGGGCCAGATGTGCTTGGCTGCTTGCTCACCTTTGGGCACAATAGCTCTCAACACCTTGTCCAGGTGTGCAGGACAGCAGCAGGCATGTTAAGGCTGCTTTACTGTACACCGGTTTGATGAGTTGCCTGGGGGCAGACTTGGCTGGTGCTGTCTGCCTCCGGATTTTGGTCGAGCAGTGAGGGAGGATTCACAAAGCCTCAGCAGGTGGGCAGGGGTGTTGGATGAGGAGTTGTGTGGGCTCACTTCACACTGTTCATCAGGTGGTGGAGCGGTGGGAGGAGAGTTTTGTGCAGGCCCCATTCAGCAGCAGGCCTGAGGACCAGGTATGCTTTAGCTGTGGAGCACAACAGGTTCTGGCAGAAGTTGGGGGTGGATTTGGAGGCTAGCTGGGGGGAGAAGAATAAAAGAAAAGAGAGGGAAAAATGGTAACTCATGGGCAGGGCCAGGGAAGACCAGGAGGTTGGTAGGGAGAAGAGAGATAGTGTATGGGACTAGGTGGGATACAGAAAGAAAGAAAAAGAAAATAGAGTAAAATAAATGGTGGTACAGTAGTGGCTGGTGCGTGGGACTGGGGTGGACCTGGGGCAGTGGCGTGCTGGTGCACCAGTGGCACTCTATCTGCAGCAGTGTGGTAAGGGCTGGCACAAAGGTGTGGGAGCTGGCCTACTAACCTAGGAGGGAATAAGAAAGGAAATAAAGGAAAAAAAATGGCAGCGCAGCATGGGCCAGCGATTAGGGGTTGAGTGGACCCAGAATCTGGTGGGTGGCAGGTCAGCAGGAGTTGGGAGTGAGGGTGGGGCAGACCCGGAGTCCAGTGGGAAGGGAGGGGATGTGGCTTATGGGGCTAGGTGGGAGGGATTAAAAAAAAAAAGAAAAGCAAGAACATAAAGAGAAAAAAATGATGACTGTGCAACGGGAGCTGCCAGTTGCGGCCGAGCAGATCTGGTGTGGTGATAGGCCATTGGCTTTCTATCTGAGGCACCAATGCATGACCCTATGGGAAAGGGTGCAGGTGGCATATGCAGCTAGGTCGGAGGGAGAAAGAAAAGGAAGAAAGTGAAAAAAGGAAAAAAATAGCGTGACTGGAGCTGGTGGGTGGGGGAAGGGCAGACCTGGGGAGATGGTGGGCTGGTGGCTTTCTAGCCCAGCAGCACAATGTGGCCTGTCAGAAAAGGATGAATGTGGTGTATGTGTAGAAGAGTGAGGGGTGAGAAAGAGACTTTCTCTGGTTACTGGGTGCTGTGTTTCCTGTTGGGGGCTCCGTAAATTTGCCTTCCCATACTCCCTGTTGGAGGTCGTTGCTGGCTATGCCCCAAGATGGCAACACTGTGCCATGTTACTTGGCAGGGGACCGCTACTCTGTGTGTCTCCTCATTCTCTGTTTTCCCTCAGTTTCTTCCGTTCAGTGTTTGACCTAGTTCTTTACTCCTTTGTTTGATGCTGGGGTTCCAGGATTAATGTTTGTATCTGTTTTACTTAGTTTTTCAGGTCTTTGCTGCAGAGGGCCAGCATGATGTATCTTTCTGTGGTGCCATTTTAGCCCCACCCCCTTCTAGCTATGGATCAGGTACACACTGGCTCTGCTCGATGACTTTGACTGAGCTCTTCACTCTCTTGTCCTGTTCTCTTTTATGATGTTTGCTCTGGGTAGTGCAGGAAGTAAAGAAAGTATTCAACACTTTCTTGATGTTTTCTCTTATGGCATACTCTGGGATCTTGGGGCTTCTCATTACCTTCAGCCTTGCACTGAAGAGAGCCCAGGGGAACCAACCAGAGCCGGTGGAGAAGTTTCCTGAACTTGCGGTTGCCGCTGCTGCTGTTGTCGCATCAGTACTCGGATTTTTGACGTAGAAGTAAAACTGAAGCAAATTGCTATGCACAGATCTCGGTTACTTTTCTAATAATTAACACGTATATACCTAGCAAGAGTCAGCTTGACTGATTTGTAACTTTGTCTACTTCATCTCTGGGCTTTACAATTAGGATGTAGGTTAGGTGTGTTTTAAATCCCTTAAACTTTCTATCTGAGTAAACTTAGGCAAGTTACTTAGCATTTCATCACCTCTGTTTCTAGGTATACTTTTGTGAGGTTTAAATTAGGTATTAAAGTCCTTACAATAGTGGCATATATGAAAGATGTTTTACCTCTTAGTTATTGTTATTTTTTATTATTATTAATATTGTTATAATATAAAAAGCTATACCATATAGCACAGCTTACAACCTGAGTCCCTTAAACTGAATATAGCCAGCAGATACACATTGCATAGTCAGTACTGTCAGTCCACATAATGCTTTGAATTTTCACTTAATGCAATTATGTACCATCGAGAGATTTCACATAAAAACATCTCTTCTGTAGAAAAATTTAATTATATATCAATACCATTTGTCAGTTGCCCTCCAATTGATTCTGACTCTTAGGGATTTCATGTATCTCAGAGTAGAACTATGCTCCATAAGGTTTTCGGTGGTTGAGTTTTTGGAAGTAGATTGCCAGGTCTCTCTTTTGGGGCACGTCTAGTAGACTTGAACTGCCAACCTTTAGGTTAGTAGCTGAGCATATTAACCGTATGCACTACTCAGGGACTCCTTATCTAGCATGAGACAAGCTATTACTTAAATCTACACTACTGTATTGCCAAACAAGGATATTAACCATTGTATCTATTGCCAAATAGGGTATATATCAATACTGGGTTTATAGCTTTGTTTGGCAATACACTTGTCCAGATTTAAGTACTGGCCCCTGCCAGTCTAGGTAAGGATTTACACTCTCCAGGTCTCCACTGTTCTAACCAGCCCTTGTTATCTTTCTACTTGGAGGCTGATTATTAGTTATCACTATCCTACAACTTGCTATGTTATCTAGGTTATGCTACCTTTCTGGTGCTTGGTGACATGTAAAATTGAGACCTGCTGCCCTGGAATAGGAGCCCTGGTGGCGCAGTGATTAAGAGCTTGGCTGCTAATCAAAAGGTTGACAGTTCAAACCCACCAGCTGCTCCTTGTAAACCCTATGGGGTAGTTAAACTCTGTCCTATAGGGTCGCTATGAGTCAGAAATGATTCGACGGCAACTGGTTTGTTTTTCTGAGTTTGGCCCTGGAGTAAACACTTGACTTTCAATGTTCTTCCTTAAAAATTATGTATCATGTATGAAATTCTATTCACCCTTATTTTTTAACCTTCTAACTTGTATTGCTTGCAGTTTTACATGTTGGGAATGTATTTTTTGAATATTTATACCACATAAGGAGTTAATGGGGAAGGAGTTCACAAGTCTTCTCTATCTCAGAATAGATTTCCTTTATCATTTTGGGAGGAAATCCACCTGTTGCTTTTCATTCTTTTGCATTTTGGGGAGAAGGAAAGTATTTTTTATTTTGTTTTATCATTGCAGTCACTGCACACTAGGTTTTTTGTGTAGATAATTAATGCAGTCAATTATGTCAGAACTTTCTTGGCACTGTCTACCTGTTCTGGTTAAGCATATGGCATTCAATGGGTAATCAGACTGTATTCTTAATTCAGTAGTTTTTATCATTTATTTAGTAGAAAGTATCTCCAGAGAGTAGCAAACAATCAATGCTGTTGCCATTTTGATTTTTCCATTTTCTTGGGGATATTTTAAGGGAAGATGGAAGAAATTTGGATTTGGAATGGGAAAAAAAATGGCACAATATTATTATTGACAGAGATTATCTGTTTACCTATCTGTCTCTCAGACTCTTTCCTGAACTGTTTGAGATCTGGTCTTTGAATCCCTTGAGCCTAGAACAGTTATTGACATACAGTAGCCATTCAATAAATATTTACTGAGTGAACCTTCTCCCTGTGGATTGCACCTGCTCTGAATCAACTTTATGTCTATCTTCACAATACTTGCGTTAGCCTATGAAATCCGTAAATATCTTAGATCTTCCAGACAAGTTTCCCTAGAGTAATGCTTAATTTCACTTTATACATTATGTGAAATTTAAAGGGTATACAAGAAAACAAAAGAGAAAAGGAATCATCAACGTCATCTCTCATATAGAGGAGCTTGTCTTTCCCTTGTTGAAGCATTGCACCAGTGAGTAAAAGTTACCAAGTTTCTTTACTAAAGTCCACTGGTATGTGAGTATTTCAATAAAGCAATATCATCCCTGAACTGATGGTAAAATACTAACATATAACAAATTTTGGAAAACTGGAAATAAAATAATTTCTAAAGAAATTGAACTAATACAGTTCCCTTCTTATTCTTCAGAACTAAAGAAATATATTTGAGATATATAAATGCATAAATATACTTAATTCCTTTGGAAAAACTGAGAATAAGTTGGCTATTTAACCAGAAGATAAAACTAGGAAATTCAAAATCTAAAAAAGATGCTATATATGCCAGGCAGATTGCATTTATAATGTAATTTAACCTTCTGCTTTTGAAAACATGAAGCAGTAATCTCACATTTGTAAATGAATGTTTGAGAAAACTCCCTGGCAACTACTATTACTTAGGAAGGTCATTAAGAAAATCCTTTGCTAGTTAGGTTTATGTTTGAGCAACAATTCCCTGGGAAGAAATGTCAAATTAAACTAAGTAATTATTTTGATCTGTACTTTGCCACTACTTGACAGCTTATGTAAGTGGAACAATCTTCGTTTGTGGCATTTATTATCGATGTATTTTAGAGAGAAAAATAAACACAGCTTACAACATTCCACATTTCCTTTAAGTTATCGCTCAGTAGGGATAAGTGTTGACGTAGGGGTGGGGCAAGCTCACTGTCCTCATGTGATTATCAAATGACAGGGTTATAAATACTGATGTCATAAAACTTTGTTATTCTGCATATTTCTATTTGTGTCTGTTTTTGCATATACACATGTAGCAACAAAATGAAGTATGGTACATGAATTAAAATCCTGAGATCACAATCAAAACTTGCAACTGTTGGAAATTTATTGTAAGACTAATTAAACTACTTGGAATCTAGTTCCATTATCTACAAAATGATCAACTATATATAACCTTTTTTTTTTTATGGATTTGATGTTGATGTCAAAATGAAAACATGCTAATTAATTTAAAAATCATTTTGAAAAGTTTTAAATAACTTGTTTATGTGCCTTTTTATAAAGCTCTTTAGATAAGCTATTTTGCAAACCTCTCCATATATCATTCTCTACATATCTCATGCATGCTGCTAAGCACAATTTTCTACATCCTCTTCTTAAATTAGTTATTATACCAGAGATCTTTCTGAAAAGTCTTTGATTTTACTACGTCTGTAGTCCAATATTCTAGAACAAGAGCATGAATTTTCCTCACCAAAAAATGTTAGTCTATTGATGAATCCTTCTCTCTCTATCTACATCTTCATTTCATTTAGTGTGGCCTGTCCAGAACCTTTACTTAGCAATTTAGTATTGTGACTATAAAGAAATGTTTCTTTAAATGTTTGGCCAGAGACTGATATTTCATCACCTTAAACATTGTGCCATTACGTTGCCTTATACAATGTAATGATCTCCTGTTTTGACAAAAGGACTTCCAACTGCCTGTTGAAAATCATACTAGATACATCTTTTATATGTGCTGATTACAAATTATTTGATTCAAGACTAGATGGTTCTCTTCTTGAAAAAGGAATTATTTCAGTACTTTTACAGGTAGAGTTATGTTTCTGGATTTTAAGGGATCATTTCAAATATTCCAGAAAATAAAATACACAAAATAATAGGCATCTATACTTACGAATAAACACATGAACATTTTTTTCTTCATTGAATCTATTTTATAAGTTTAGAACATTCATCCAAATATTTAATGAGTTGTAAATAGGCTGTTTGTAATAAAAATAACCATATATTTGGATCAAATAACTGCTTACAATTCTGATGAACCTTTTTTTTTAAGTAGGTTTGACTGATACGGTATGACCAGATAATAAAGGGACTTTCAGGAGCACAAAAATTCTGAGTTGATTATTTTCTTTAACTTCTCAACTACTGTGCAATTTCAGAGAAAGGTATTAAGCTCTTATTAAGAAGGTTTCAATTTCTATAAATACACCTGATTTTTAGTGTACGGAAAGAGCTTGAATTTTTTTAACAAAATGTTTAAATCTATGTTTCTGTTGTTAAGATGATCGCAAAGACTAACAACAAATTTACATTCCAATTCTAGAGCATGAAACTCAGATTTAATGGTGGCATGGAATAAAGAAAAAAATTATGTGTACTCAGTTCCCTAACATTTTTTTTCTTTTTTTATTGTATTTTAGATGAAGGTTTAAAGAACAAATTAGCTTCTCATTGAGCAATTAGTCCACATATTGTTTTGTGACTTTGGTTGGCGACCCCACAACATGTCAGCACTCTCCCCTTCTCCACCTTGGGTTCCCTCTTACCAGCTTTCTTGTCCCCTCCTGCCTTCTTGTCCT
>NW_004444260.1:1052751-1056026 GCF_000243295.1 Trichechus manatus latirostris
TAGTGTCTTTTTTTTTAATTCTCTCTTGCTCCAGATGGGGTGAGACCAGGGGAGTATCTTAGCCACTCACAAGCTTTTAAGACCCTAGACGCTACTCACCAAAGTAGAATGTAGAAGTTCCCTAACATTTTTCTTCAGTACCTAAGTGGTAACATTTTGCAAAAGAAAGCACATTGCTTTGGGAGTTACGAGATCTGGATTCCATGCTTTGCCTTAATATTTTTCTCACGTGTCATCAGGAAATAAATTATTACATAATAAAGTAAACATTTCCATGATTTAAAATCTGAGAAACTATTTGTCTATATTTGACTTTATTCTATTCTATTTTCTTCTCATACATCCTTCTGTTGATAACTTATGTTTTCAATTTCACATCAGACTTACAGAGTGAATTCTCCACTGCTAGAAAGCAATTCAGATTTCTTTGACTTCTCTTCCTCTAATGCTGTTAACTTCAGTCAACTCAACACATTTTAATTCTACTATTACGGATACTTTATTGACATTTTTTCTGAAATATAAAATGATATTGATTAAAAAACATATCCTTAGTTTATCTGTTCTCAAGAACTAAGAAAACTGCCAAATAAAAGATAACAGAATGCTTTCTTTTGAGACTTTTTAAATCTACTTAAGCAGCTTTTTAGACTTATTTAACATAGTCGTTTTTAAATAATATATCACTCTTTAAAAAAAATTGAAGCAGTCTCAAACTTAACAAGTTACAGTGTAGTGCAAAAACATTATTTGCACTATTTGAGAAATATTTGCTA
Source organism: Trichechus manatus latirostris (assembly GCF_000243295.1). Classification (NCBI taxonomy): domain Eukaryota; kingdom Metazoa; phylum Chordata; class Mammalia; order Sirenia; family Trichechidae; genus Trichechus; species Trichechus manatus. The sequence goes on from NW_004444260.1 coordinate 1,053,528, forward strand.
ACATGTTGCCACATTACCACAGAATACTTCAGTGTATATTTCCCACAAACAAGTACATTTTCATACCTAACCAAAATATAACCATTAAAATTAGGAAAATAACATTCTCTGACCACACTTAAACAGAACAGTGAATAGAAAGAAACACAGTAAATTACCTAAAAATTTAGTCAACATATTTTCTTAAAGAAACCATTATTATTTCAGTTAATAAAAGAATACTTACGTTTAACAAATTATAGTTGGATTATGAGGTCTTACCTAAAATCACAGGTAAAGAAGTGCATGTTTTGAAAAACTGTACATTTTTATTTTTAATTATTTTGTATTGAAATAGATTATACATGCAGTAAAGTGTCCAGTAAAGTGCACACTTAAGTGTAGCTACTGATCCCTAAAATATCATCTAAAAATCCATATTGACTACTTTCACCATAGATTGATTTTGTCTTTTTAAAATTTGTACTTAGGAATATATCATATGTACTTTATGAGTCTTGATCTTTTTGCTTGATTTTGTTTCTGAAAATCATTTTTTTAATGTCTAGCAGTAGTGTATTTCTTTCCATTTGCTATGTAACACTCCAGTATATGAATATAGCACAGTGTTTTGTACATTTTCTTGATCTGTGTTATGGTTTGAATTGTGTTCCCAAAAATATGAGTTGTAAATCTTAACTCCTATACCTGCGGTTACAATTCCATTTGGGGATGGGTTTTCTTTGTCACGTTAATGAGATGGTATTAGTGTAGCATGTGTTTTAGATCAATCTCTTGAGATATAAAAGAGTAGATTAAGCAAGCAAGCAAGGAAGCACAGAGGGGAAGGTACATGTCACATGATAGCTAAGGAACCTAGAAGTACAAGCTGAAAAGAGACAAGACAAAGTGGACAGAGAGAACTGGCTCCCAGAATTAAGGCTTCAAGCCTCCTAAACTGAAAAAATAAATCTGTTTGTTAAAGCTACCCCACTTGTGATATTTCTGTTACAGCAACACTAAATAAGATAATAGGTATGTGTAACTTCTCCAAATTGGCACCAATACAGATAACACCGCTATGAATTTCTTTTGGTTATCTTTGAGGTACATATAAACATATTTCTAATGGATATATATATATAAGAGAAAGTAAGTGTTGGGCTATTGAGTTTATAAATTCAGATTTAGTAGATACTGCTAAATAGTTATACAAATTAATTACGCTAATTTATATGGGTTTTAATCATTTGGTAGAGTTGTGAGTTATTATTATTGTGGTTGTAATTGTAGTAAGTGTGCAGTGGTATTTTGTTGAGGTTTTAATTTACTAAAAATCTCCAAGTAGTATAAAACCAAAAGGAGAATGTTAAAAGAAGCAAGAGAGTAGTGAATTGTCACATATAAGGGGTCCCCAATTATATTGTTTCAATTTCTTCTCTAAAACCTCAAAGAACAGAAGGCAGTGGAATAGCATATTTAAAGTGGTGAAAGAAAAGTCATTTCAACAAATAATTCTTTATCCAACAAACTGTCTTTCAAGAATGAAGGTAAATTAAGACATTCCCAGATAAACAAAAACTGAGGTAGTTTGTGATGATTAGAACTGACTTAGACACACTAAAGGGAGTTCTTCAAATAGAATGATAAGGACACTAGACAATAACTAGAGGCTGTATGTAGAAAAGAAGAAAATTCTCTGATAAAGGTAAACTCATGGGCAAATATAAGGACCAATTTTATGATATTTTGTTTGTAACTTTAGCAGTTATGTTCCAATTGATACTACAGCACAAATACATAAAATATAATTATAAGTTTATACTATTGGACACATAATGTATAAAGATGAAATTCATGATGACAACTGCATAAAGGGGAGGAAGAGCAGTATAAGAGTACAGTTTTGTATGGTACTGAAGTTAAGTAGATATCAATTTAAACTGGGTTTTTATAAATTTGGTATGTTAAATATGTAATCCTAATGGTAATCACAAAGATATCTAAAATATATACTTAAAAAGAAAGGACAAGGTTATCAAAATGGTTCACTACAAAAAAATCAACTAAACACTAATGATGGCAGTACTGGAGGAAATGAGAGACAAAATGGTATAAGCATGCAAAAAACAAATTGAATAATACTGAACTCAGTCCTTCTTTGTTGGTAATTACCTTAAATGTAATGGATTACATTCTTCATTCAAAGGCATATAATGGAAAAATTAATTTTAAAAATGATTCATCTATATACTATCTAAAAGAGACTTATCTTAGACCAAAAGACACAAATCAGCTAAAAGTGAAAGGATAGAAAAAATTTCCCATGCAAATAGTATCCAAAAGACAATAGGCTATATTGGTATCAGACAACATAGACTTAAAGTTAATATCTGTTATAAGACACAAATAAGTTCGTTATATAATAATCCAAAGATCAATTCATTAAGAAGATTTAACAGCTATAAATATATATGCACCTAACATTGGGGTCCCAAAATATACAAAGCAAACACATAA
>NW_004444261.1:0-762 GCF_000243295.1 Trichechus manatus latirostris
GCATGTTGCTATGATGATGAACAGGTTTTAGAGGAGCTTCTAGACTAAGAGAAATTAGGTAGAAAGGCTTGGCAGTCTACTTCTGAAAATCTGCCAGTGAAAACTCTATTAATCAAAACTGTCTGATCTTCAGGGAATCATGGGGATGGTGTAGGACCACCATTGTTTCATTCCACTATGCATGGGTTGGTCATGAGATTGGGGACAACTCGATGGTAATTAATAGCAACAACAATAGTTTTTCCAAAAAATCTCTCTCTCAGGCTTTTCATCGCAGGGCTTAGGCAGGCTATTTTATGCCTCAGTTGAATTTTTGTGTCCCAAGCAGCAATGGGTTGATCATTCATTCACCTTCCAGTTTTTCTGAGCAATGTCTACCACTTTTCCCACCCTAAGTGAGTTCCAAGATAAGTGAAACAGAGTTGAGTTCTTTGTGTCAGTGTTTCAGAAAGCCACCAGACAGATAGGAACAGACAAACTCAATATTTAGCTAATAAGATCAGCCGTGCTCCCTCTGGAATCAGGGATCAGGGACTTAAACTAGAAAAGGAAGCTGCAGTCATTAAGATGGTAGCTGAGCTGGGGAGAGAGTGGGACATGGACAAGGAAAAGAACTACAAAGTTTTCTTTTTCTTTTGAAGTTGTCTTTTTCTTGATTTAGTATTTTTTTGGTTGTTGCAAACTGTTGACTATTTTCCAGGGTTTTGACCAAGTTGTTCTGACATTTTCTGCTTATTTTTCAATATTTCTTTGGGCAGCAGG
>NW_004444261.1:1565-2551 GCF_000243295.1 Trichechus manatus latirostris
AATAATAATCATGGTTTAAGATTGTTTGAGGATTAAATGAGGTTATTCATGGAAAAACTTAGCAGAACGCTTGGTACACATAAATGTTTAATAATATATAGAAGAGAGAGATTACAAAATTTGTCAAAGATTACAAAACTAGGAGTGAGAGCAGAGAATATAATCATTTAATTTCATCTTCTTTCAACTCATTCCATGAAATCACATTAGTTTTAAATTCCATAGGAAAGTTAAAACTTTCAAATAATTCTCAGGTTTTCTAACTACTTATTGATTTTTAAATTATTTTCCAAGCAAATTTTTAATAATTTCCATTGATCATATCTCTCTGTCTCTCTTCTAAATTTGGAATCATGTTCATGAGTGTTAGAATTATCTCAATAAATAAACAGAAAAAAGTATTATAACTCTTTGGCATAACTTCTGTGACTTGGTGGTTCATATAGAAGGTAATCTTGAAAAAGATATTAGAAGGATATTTGGGTATAAGATTATAGAGCACTGTAATAGATCAAAAGAAAAAATATACAAGAAGGTATAATTGAGAGGATAGAATGTAATGTCAAGGGTTTATTAATATAGGCAAACAGTTTTCATCAGTTGAGTGATGTCTAGGACGTTTTGGACTGTCACTGTCATGTCTGTCAGTAATTCCTATAAAAGTTTCAAGACCAACATTTAAACAGAAAATACTGTTTCTATTTTAACGGTATTAGTCACAAGAATAAGAAAATAACAACAAAAACAACACCTGAATGCACTGCTGTCTCTTTGTGACCTACTGCAGTACAAATCAAAAATGAATTCACCAAACAGCCCAAAGTCAGATATCTAAACAACCAGAAGATAATCCAAATTCTACAAAGTTCTTCCCTAGAACACAAAGTTTATATTGTAAATCTAATAACAAATAACCTGGAAATCAACAGTACTTCAAGCAAAGACGCACACAAAAAAAGGTTCTTGGACATAGGATTCAGTGTTGT
>NW_004444261.1:3159-4634 GCF_000243295.1 Trichechus manatus latirostris
CCAATAGGAGGCACTGTTTAGAGATTAGAATATGGAGAAGCAAGAGAAAAATCCATTTCTAACACACCAACAGCTGGCATTTGCTAAAAGTGACTGAAAACAGCAGCAGAGTGGGCTGATTCGTAAATCCAGAAGTACAGGGAGACACAGAATGAACTGCAAGAGGATTTTCCAACATGATTTGTCAAGTGTGGGTGCTTGGACTCCATCCTGGGGTATTAATATCTTGCACTCTTTGCTTTACCACCTCCCATACTTTGTTTTTGTTTTTTTTTCACTTCTAGTCATTCTAGCCCTTCTGTGTTCTTTGAAGCCAATCTCCTATGGTAAATGTCTAGTGTTTGAAATATTTGGTATGGTTTCTATTTTCCTTACCTGACTGATATACATGGAGCAGATTCTCAAAACTCAAATGGCAGAGATATTTTCATTTTTGATTGATGTTAGATTTTTAATACCTATGACAATAAAATATTTATATTCTTCAAAATTATTCTAGTTATATGCACTTATTTCCTGCTTTTCTTTAGTGATATCCACACACACATATTATTATGAGATGTTTAGTCATTCAGTTTATGGTGTTAATAAGACTTACTTAAGCTCTAGCTTCTCACTTTACCAGAAGAAACACCGAGTTCTAATGATTTCCTAAAACATTTTTTAAAAATAAAATCAATGCTATGGATTTCACATGTTTCTAAGTAGAGAAGTAGAATATTTAGCATAATTCTAAGTCTTATAGATTTTAGACTATAATGCCCTTACTATGAACCAGAATCACTTTCATCATGAATCACGATTATGTATTTGCTTAGTGGTCATTAAGAAGTACACTTGTTTTTTTTCATGGAATTTATGATTACCTACATCTCCAAACTGGAAGATAAATAGTATGTCTTGTCCAGTTGGTTAAGAACAAAACTCTGGCACTTAAATGCCTTGTCCTCACCTCTGTCAACTCCTCTGTCCCTCAGTTCTCAATCTGTGAAACAGGGATAACAACATCAGCCTCCTAAAGTGGCTGTAGGAATTCAAAGATAACATTAGCAACACGTGGAGCAGTGCTTAGTACATATTTAGCCCTTTATAAATGTTAGTTACTGGTCAGTCATGTTGTCATACTGCGATCGCTTCCATGTTGTCATGATGCTGGAAACTACGCCACCGATATTGAAGAAAGTATTCAATGAAGAATTCAAGGAAGAAGCCCAAAGTACACTGAAGGCATTGATGAAAAACAAGACTCCAGGAATTGACAGAATATCAACTGAGATGTTTCAACAAATGGATGCAACACTGGGAGTGCTCACACTTCTAAGCCAATAAATTTGGAAGAGAGCTACCTGCCCAACTGACTGGAAGAGATCCGTATTTGTGCCCATTCCAAAGAAAGGAGATCCAATAGAATCTGGAAATTATTGCACAATACCATTAATGTCACACGCAAGTAAAATTTTGCTGAAGATAATTCA
>NW_004444261.1:5572-6780 GCF_000243295.1 Trichechus manatus latirostris
TCTACCTTGGAAGAAGCACAGCCAGAATGCTCCTTAGAAGCAAGGGTGGTAAGACTTTGTCTCACTTACTTTGGACATGTTATCAGGAGGTAACAGTCCCTGGAGAGGGGCATCGTGCTTGATAAATTAGTGGGTCAGCTAAGAAGAGGAAGATTCTCAACTAGATGACACAGTGGCTGCAACAATGGGTTCAGTCATAACAATGATTGTGAGGCTGGCTCAGGACCAGGCAGTATTTTGTTCTGTTGTACAGAGTGTTACTATGAATTGGAACAAACTCAATGGCACCTAACAACAGCAACAGCAAGTGTTAGTTGATATCACTAATATTATTATTATTAATTTCTCTGAAAATAGCAGGTATGCAAACTGTAAAATATTGAAATTCTTTATGAATTATCATTTTGAATCATATAATATAATCTGTTTAAAATAATTTGAAGATTCAAAGTATATATTAGTATTTTTTCAATTAAAATGTCACTTCAGAGTACACTTACAGTAACTATTTAAAACATAATTAGCAAATGGTACCATATGTAATTTATTTTTGATTATGTAGTATTAAGCACTCATTCTGATTTTTTGCTGTACAATATTCAATTGGGTTTAAGTTTTATTAAAATAAGTCAAAATTTTCAGTAATATTAATTTATTGAGCTTCACGGTTGTGCCTCACCAAGGCTAAGGCCTGTGATAATATGTAAATAAGAAATGGGGAAATTGTCCCTGCCTTCTTAGATCTCATGACCTTCATGGACTAGACAGATACATCATACAACTATCTTGATAAACACTATGCAAAAAATGTACTCAAAATTCTGTGAGAATATACAAAAACTTCACAATACCAATTATACTTGGCATTTAATTGGTAATATGCCAATTATATGCCAAGGGATTCTTTGGAGGCTTCAATGAGGGAATTATTTTTGAGTGGATGAATGTGAAAGGGATACAAGGTTTTAGGTAAGAGAGTGACACATAAAATGTTCATAGGTATTCCAGAAACATGGCCATTTTTTTTCAGGAAGTCCTCAAGCAATATGTTAGTTAAAATGTATATGTCATAATTATGAGAGCAGAGATGAGACTTTCAGAAAAATAGGAAAAGAGAGAGAGACAGAGTATTCAACCTTTTAAAGGCAATTTTAGGATCTGCCACAAGCTGCATGGAATTCTGACTTATCCAGTGGTAAATTAGTCCC
>NW_004444261.1:7937-9163 GCF_000243295.1 Trichechus manatus latirostris
CCAGGGTTAACCTATAGCTGTGCAACTCCCTGGCTTGTCTTTCTGAGATGAGAGTTTCACAGTGTGATGAAACACACTCTAGTCTCTCCTAAATAATGAGGAACAAACCTACTGCCTGGACAAAGATAGTGCAGAGAATGTGCCTCAGAGGGATCACTGAAACTATCCAGAAAATTATATTCAGCATCATTACAGATCTTAGTGAAGTATTTTTTATATCACATTTGAAAAGAACATAAAATAGAAACTGAAAACACATGGTGGAGACTCATATCATCTGCTCTAATGTAGGTCATTATTTATCTGGAAAGAAATATTTCACATAGTTATTTAATTTCATATCTCATAAAACGTCTGGGTTATTTGCTCTATATAGTTATCTGAGCACAGACAGTAGATTGGATCCCTAGACCAGACAGCTAGCTCCATGCAGAGAAAAACCTAAAAGCATGACAATTCATTTGGATCAAGTTCTTAGTTGGACAACAAGGAATAAAAATACAAAATTTTATAATGTAGAGCTCTACAGAGTGAGTAGAATTTGCCCTTCTACTTGATTCACTAACTGCTGGGAACATTAAGTGGCATTCTGTCTTTTTTCTCCCTAATTCAGTCTCTGTATTTTATTCAGAGAAATCTTTCTTGAAGTCAATTCTGAGAACTTTCGGTAAAAGATACTGGTATAAATATAGTCAGAAAATCATCCTCTCCTAAAACAACTTGTACCCGTATAACCAACTATATTACAAAATCTTACAAAATATTACATACATGACCTACAGGGAATAATTTGAAATACACTGGAAGGCAAGAGCACAAGTCAGCATATAAATGCCATTTGAGAGCCCAGAATGTGAGCTGGCAAGTAAGTGGAAACATTTCTGAGGAGGTCATTATAATATAGCCCAACTTGTGCAGGTCCATAATATTGAACCCTTTGATCCACCTATATTTCAAAATTCAGGGCATTTCAAATCTGAATAGGTTATACTATAATATAAAGTATATGAGATAACATCCCAGTAGGGTACAGGGTAACAACTATAGGAAAAATCATGACAATATAGGTAACTTCCTGTAAATTCAGATTTACGTCAGGTATGGAGATGAATTACCCAAAAAAGTCAATTTTCAGATATTGATGGATTTTGGAAATATGGATAAAGCACTGTGAAACTGTAATAAGAAGTGAAGCCCTTGGAAAAATATTGCAATTATTGAAAATA
>NW_004444261.1:10800-14319 GCF_000243295.1 Trichechus manatus latirostris
CAGGTTTGGTAACTATTTCTTTTATTTTAATTCTACTTTTGGGTAGACTAGAATGGTCCAACTGAAAACCTCATGCATGTTGGGAATACGTTTGAGGTTTTTTGAGGATTTTCTTGTCTATAAACACAGGTACCATTACATCTTTGAGAATATTCTAACTTCCCTTAGGGACTACTTGTAAAGTCTGTCAAATTCCTCTACACTCAGACCTGGATCACCAATGTAATCTGGGGTGTTTGCCAAATCGCAGTACTACTAACGGATGTAGAGCATAGAGTTCCTTCCCTAAACTCTCAGCATTTCACATTCTATCAATCCTTTCAAACTTCAAAAGTGGAGACTATTCTCTGTAGTTACAGAAATGTGAAAAATCCTGCTATTACTTATGATGTTTCTTTCAAGGTTTTGATCTTTCTGTTGTCATAATGGCCTAGGTTTTTTAATTATAAATATCAAAGAAAGTTTCTTTTCTTTTTTATGATACAATGCCCCTTAAGTTTGAGCTTAGAAAAACCTACCTGCTCCGATATGATGAAGAGAAAAACAGTTGACTGTAGGGGAAAAATAAAAACTACTTGCAAAGCCAAGATATTCTCTGGCTATAAGCAAAAATTTGCAGAGTGATACATAAAGTTAGAAATCTATTAAAGAAAAGGTTGGTCATTTTGACCTCTGATAACTGACTGTATGTTCTGTACATAATTTTTCAAAGTCAATTGAGAAACAGAAAAAAAAAGTTATCACATTGATTGTTACAAAATGTTAATATTTTATTAAAGAAATTTTTGTTTACAAGTATATCAGGAAAAGTAAAAAAAAGAAAAATTGGGTAACAGTCATAAACATTCAATTCAAAAATAAAAAAAATTCTTTATAAGCATATTGAATACATTTTAGGTTAATATCACCAAACTCTCATAAAAAATGCATAATTCTTATTTATCCATCAGTTCAGCAAAGATTGAAAATAACTATATACCTGTAGGAGTCAAGGGTGTTGGAAAACAAACCCACTAATACCATTCTGGATGTATGTGTGAATTGTTACACTATTTTTGAGGACAATTTAATACTATATATTAAAACATTAAATGTGCATGCACTTTGTTCCATAAATTCTACTTTAGGAATATAACATTATCTAATCTATTAACTAGATATATGTCACATTGTTATGATAGTTAAAATGATACCCTAAAATACTCTGTGACAGTTTATTAAATAAGTTCTGATAATGTTGTAAAACAGAAAAACTTTCTGCCATTAAAAATTATGATGTATATATATATATATATACACATATTCTTATATATATAAATGTGTACATATTTATACATGTAAGAATATCAAGATAAATAATTGTTTAAAAATATTACTTGTAGAGTATGATCATACTTATGAAAATGCATTTGCTCAACAGATGTTTTCAAGTACTACTGTGTATTAGACTATGTCAGGAACTGGGGAGAAAATGTTGAACACAGTATGTGTAATTTTTGTCCTCATGCAGTTTACTGCCTAGTAGAGACATAAGTGTATTCTTAGTAGTCATAGAACCTATATCATGGCTACTCTTTATTTATATGTAATTTAATTAACATATCTGTATTATAATAATCATTCCAAATTGGGGAAGCATACTGAAATGCTAGCAATGCACCTGCTTTGGGCAAGGCTATGTACTTTAGGACTAATGAATGTTTATTTCCAAGACATGCTTAGATTCTCCTTTCACTTTTCACAAAAATAAATTCAGCTGGATAAATACAGCTATTCAAACGCAAGGGCTGGACTGATAAAAGGATTGGATAAATGATAGGTCCATGATTTTATTTTCTTTTGTAACCATAGTGAGAGCAAATGTTTGTTCATAAAGTCAGATGTGCAACTCTTGAATCATTTACGGATCAACTTTGTTATTATTTTAAGCCGCTGATCTGCAGTTTGGGCAGAAATAATAATCTCAATCAATCTGTAGTCCTTCTCCCGACACTGTAGGTTTGCATCTAAGTTTGCAGTGAGAGATGATGTTTAAGTGATGCCATGGCTTCAGAGCCCTGGTGGTGTGGTGGTTAAGAGCTCGGCTGCTAAGCAAAAGGTCGGCAGTTCAAATTCACCAGTCACTGCTTGGAAACCCTATGGGGCAGTTCTACTCTGCTGTATAGGGCCGCTATGAATCGGAACCGACTCCACGGCACCGAACAACAACAGGGCTTCAGAGGAGCTCCTGTGTTGTACTGCCATCATATGATTATACAGGCTCCTACTGAGCATCCATGATTCACCTGATCCTAACAACAAACAAAACAACCCATTGCCATTGAGTCCATTCCCACTCATACCAAACCCATTGCTGTCAAGTGGATTCTAACTCACAGCAACCCTATAGGACAGAGGAGAACTGCCGCACAGGGTTTCCAAGGAGCAGCTGGTGGATTCGAACTGTAGACCTTTTGGTTAGCAGCCTGAGCTCTTAACCATTGTGCCACCAGGGCTCCATTTATATTATGCCAAACACTATATTTTATGTAGTCATTCAGGAAACATTCATCTAGGCACTGAAGCTACAGCAGTGAACATAGTATACTATGCGTGCATTCATACATGAGTTAAACATTGATTGTAATAAAAGTAAATGTAAGTTTGAGACAATAAATTTTTGGAAACCATATGTACATGTATTTCACTTTCATCTTGTTCTTTATTATAAACATGTATGAAACAGCTCCTCACAATTAGGACTGCAGTTCATCACCTTTTTAAACCTTCACTGTGCTGCAGCATCACGGAACAAGTTCAAACTACTTTTCTGGAATGAAAATCCCCTATTATCTTGTCCTAGCCTCTCTTTCCACGGTCATTTAACATTGCTCATTTTCATACACTCTTGGCTTTTCCAAACTGTACTTTTTATTGGTTTCCATGTATTTCCCATGTTTCCCCATCTGAGTCTATGTGTTCACTGCTCCTTCTCCTTCAAATGAATACCCTTCAGTGCAGATCCTCCATCAACCCAGTATTCAAATTCCATCTCTAATATTAGCTCCAAAGTCTCATGTGATGTTCTCCATAAATCCAATCTCACCCTTCACTGAGTCCCCACTGATCTTGGTCAATACCTTCTTTTTGGGCTTTTTCTACTTCTTGAGAAGAGGATCCATGTTTTAATTAATTTTTGTATTGTTCAAAGCACCTATCACAGAAGAGCTAACATAATATCCAGTATAATACACATTTATTGAGTGTCTAATAAGTGCCAGTGGAACCTTGGCGGACCAGTGGTTAAGAGTCTGGCTGCTAACCAACAGGTCGGCAGTTTGAATCCACCAGGCACTCCTTGGGAACTCTCTGGGGCAGTTCTGCCTTGTCCTATAGGGTCGCTATGAGTTGGAATCAACTCCATGGCAACGGGTTTTAATATGTGCCAAAATTATTCTAAGTACTTTGCACGTACTGATAAATATAATCATTACCAAGGTAGTTGCAATTATATTAAGAATATTAACCAAACTACTCACA
>NW_004444261.1:16722-49065 GCF_000243295.1 Trichechus manatus latirostris
AAGAGAGTAGTAAAATATTTTTAGTTTAGGTGAACAGGATAAGTGAAAAATAACTGAATTGCAAGAGGTAACAGGGTGGTGTTAGAAAAGGAAAAGTGAAAAAAAAAAATCTGAATTTTGTATTTGAAAATCTAGGTGCTATTCTCAGCTCTATCTGTAACTAGCAATGTGATATTGAGGAACTCTCTTAACTTTTAGGATCTCTATTTCTCATCAATAAAATAAAAGAGTTAAAGAAGACTATTTTCAAGGATCTCTTTAGCTGGAAATATCAAAATGCTTCTATTTTTCCATATGTTTTGATGGGAAAACATGAACTACAAAAGGCAGGAAAGAGATTGCATTCAGATTCAAAATGAGGTCTTTTATTAGTTTGATTTTTTTTTTTTTAAGTGAGAAAAAATACATACACAGAGAAAAGATTGTAATTTTCAGCACAGGACTTCAGAAAATGAATAAGGAAAGTATTAACAGAACAGGTACATAGCTTAGGTTTGGCCAAGAAAATGGAACAGAGAAGTAGACAGACAGAAAGACAGACAGATAGATAATAGATACATCTACACATGTGTATGTGTGTGAAAAATAATTTACAAGGGAAAAATGAGGACTGTTTCCTCAAATCTCACAGAAGATAGAAAATTAGTGCTGCTATTTAGTGAGAAGACCAGAAATAAGGAAATTATTTAGAAACAGTTTGCAGGAGAAAAGAAGAGATTCAGCAAGCCAAAATTAAATCATTAAAAAGAAAGAGAGGTGACATTTGAGAATAGATAAAATGAAATTTAGTGATATGAAAAAGGGACCTATTTCTCAAAGTTCTTATTACCCATTCTTAAGAATTTTAAGATACTGGAGGGTATATTCTTAAACTTGTTGACCACATTATGTGGGCTGTATATAAAAAATTGCATGAAGTCACTTTGATGGGTGATGTTCTAGGTCAGAGAACTGAAATGAATCAGAGAACTTGAAGGAAATTTCCAATTAGACTAAACAGAAGATTCAAAGATACTGGGTTCATATTTCAGGTTTCAAGATTAAGAAGATGGAGTAATTTAGAGTGATGACAAGATGTAAGGTAGAGATACATTGGACTAACGGGGGCATTATGAGGAAGAATTAACTGGAATCAAGCAGATCGAGGACTGTTTAGGTCAGGGCTGCTAGGGACATAGATAGGTATTAACAGCTCTAGAGTTTTCTTAGAAAAATATACATTCTGTTAAATACTCAAGGAATATACTGTAATTTTCTCACTATACAGCTATGCAGCATACCTCCAGGAGATATAAACCTAAACAAACCTCAAAGATTTCTGTTTATTATCATTACTTTTCTCTGCCCTTTGAAGCTAACGTCTAGTCCAGCAAACATTGAATAAATGTATAGTTATACATAACGATGAAGATTTTGAAGGTGAGAGAATGGTACTCTGAGATACACAAGTAGTGACTTAGATATGGGTGTGTGACATGTGTTTAAAAAATCTTTCTGAAGAACTGACAATTTTAATCAAAGCCCTGACAAGTGTGTAGGAATTAAAGAGATAAAGGCTGGCATAGAGAAAGAATGTTTCTGGAATTGGATGCAAGAAAATAAAGACTGCAGGATAGCCTTAATTGTCCCATTTTCTCTGGGAATGGGGCTCTAAAAGAAATTGAAGAATAATCGGCGCTTTATAGCCTGATATGTGTGAAAATAAACTCTCACTTATATAGCAAATAATGTATTTGATAAAGTAGTTAGGCTGTTTCCCCTTCTTCATATTTTGAACAGCTATAAACCAAGAGAGTTATTAACATGTTGTTTTCAATCTATAAGGTGCCGGAATGAAATAGCATTGATTTAAATGTTAGTAGGAAAGTAGGAGGAAATATATCAGTCATGAAATTGTACATGGCATTTGCAATACTTCCTAAAAGCTCTAAATATTCTTCATCAAAAAGAAAAAAAACTAGAGCCAATGTGTTTAACAGAGGTAGGGTGTCAAACTTCCTTACTGAAGAAGAACAAGCTTACAAACAAATGTCTAGTTTTATTTTTCTTCACTGGCGAGGCTTATTTTATTTCCAACATTGTTCCTTCAATTACTCTCAGTCCTGACACTCCATTCTGGACCCTAAAAACAAGTGTTCTGAGTTCTGAGAAGAGTGTTTATATTGGGTTAAGCCAAACTAGGACTAAGCAACAATGATATTGGGGAACCCAGTCCAACATCATTCTAAAATGTATAATCAACACATGCTGATGACAGTTATTGACTTGTACTTTTTATGAATATTTTTCAAATTTATACACCAACCACTAATGCCAAAGATGAAGAAACTGAAGATTTTTACCAACTTCTGTAGTCTGAAATTTATCAAACGTGAAGTCAAGATGCATTGATAATTACTGGTGATTGGAATGCAAAAGTTGGAAACAAAGAAGAAGGATCAGTACCTGGAAAACATGGTCTTGATGATATAAATGATGCCGGAGGTCGCATGATAGAATTTTGCAAGACCAATGACTTCTTCATTGCAAATACCTTTTTGCAAGACCAATGACTTCTTCATTGCAAATACCTTTTTTCAACAACATAGATGGTGACTGTACACGTGGACCTCGCCAGAAGGATTATACAGGAATCAAATTGACTACATCTGTGGAAAGAGACAATGATGAAGCTCAGTATAATCAGTCAGAACAAGGCTAGGGGCCAACTGCAGAACAGAACATCAATCACTCAAATGCAAGTTCAAGTTGAAGGTGAACAAAATTAAAGCAAGTCCACAGGAGCCAAAACATGACCTTGAGTATTTCTCACCTGAATTTAGAGACCATCTAAAGAATAGATTTGACATATTTAACACTAATGACCAAAGACCAGATGAGTTGTAGAATGACTTAAGGACATCATACATAAAGAAACCAAGAGGTCATTGAAAAGACAGGAAAGAAAGAAAAGACCAAAATGCATATCAGAAGAGACACTGAAACTTACTCTTGAAAGTCAAATAGCTAAAGCAAAAGGAAGAAATGATGAAGCAAAAGAGCTGAATAGAAGATTTCAAAGGGCAACTCGAGAAGACAAAGTAAAGTACTATAATGAAATGTGCAAAGACCTGGAGTTAGAAAACTGAAAGGGAAGAACACACTTGGAATTTTTCCAGCTGAAAGAACTGAAGAGAAAATTCAAGCCTCGAGATGCAATACTGAAGGATTCTACAGGAAAAATATGAAACAATGCAGGAAGCATTAAAAGGAGATGGAAGGAATATACGGAGTCACTGTACCAAAAAGAATTAGTCAATGTTCAACCCTTTCAGGAGGTAGTATATGATCAGTAATCAATGGTACTGAAAGCAGAAGTCCTAGCTTCAGTGCCAATGCACTGCAGGCATTGGCAAAATAAAAAAGTTCCAGAAATTGATGGGATACAAATGGAGATGTTTCAACAAAGGAATGCAGAGCTGGAAGTGCTCATTTGTCTATGCCAAGAAATTTGGAAGACATCTACCTGGCCAACCAACTGAAAGAGATCCATATTTATGCTTATTTCAAAGAAAGATGATCCAACCGAATGCGGAAATTATCAAACAGTATCATTAATATTACACGCAAGTAAAATTTTGCTGAAGATCATTCAAAAGTGGTTGCAGCACTACATCTACAGGAAACTGCCAGAAATTCAAGCCAGATTCAGAAGAGGATGTGGAATCAGGGATATCATTGCTGATGTCAGATGGATCCTGGCTGAAAGCAGAGAATACCAGAAAAATGTTTACCTGTTTTGTATTGACTATACAAACATATTTGTCTAGGTGGATCATAACAAATTATGGATAATATTGTGAAGAATGGAAATTCCAGAACACTTAATTGTGCTCATGTAGAAACTGTACATAGACCAAGTAGTTCGTACATAACAAGGGGATAATGGCTATTTTTAAAACCAGGAAAGGTAAGTGTCAGAGTTATCTCCTTTCAATATACTTATTCAGTCTGAATGCTGAGCAAATAATCTGAGAAGCTGGACTATATGAAGAAGAATGTAACATCAGGATTGGATAAAGACTCAGTAACAACCTGTGTTATGCAGATGACACATCCTTGCTTACCGAAAGTAAAGAGGACTTGAAGAACTTACTGATAAAGATCAAAGACCACAGCCTTCAGTATGGATTATACTTCAACATAAAGGAAACAAAAATCCTCACAATGGACCAATAAGCAATATCATAATAAAAGACAAAAGATTGAAGTTGTCAAGGATTTCATTTTACTTGGACCCACAATCAATGCCCATGGAAGCGGCAGTCAAGAAATCAAACAACATAATGCATTGCACAAATCTACTGCAAAAGACCTCCTTAAAGTGTTGAAAAGCAAAGATGTCACTTTGAGGAGTAAGGTGCACCTGACCTAAACCACGGTATTTTCAATTGCTTCATAAGTACGAAGAAGTACGAGAATGAATAAGGAAGACCAAAGAATTGATGCCTTTAAAGTACAGTATTGGTGAAGAATATTGAATATACCACGGACTGCCAGAAGAATGAACAAATCTGTCTTAGAAGAAGTACAGCCAGAATGCTCTTTAGAAGCAAGGATACTGAGACTTCATCTCACTTACTTTGGACACGCTACCTGGAGGGACCAGTCCCTGGACAAGTACATCATTCTTGGTAAAATAGATGGTCAGCAAAAAAGAGAAAGGCCCTCTGTGAGATGGATTCACACAGTGGCTGCAACAACGGGCTCAAGCATGACGATGATTGTGAGGATGGCTCAGTGTTTTGCTCTGTTGTACATAGGGTCACTATGCATCAGAATCGACTCGAAGGCACCTAACAATAGCAACATGAGCTGATATTCGCAGTACATGTTCTTTGTTTCAATGAGGTTCATGAGTTTCCTCACAATCTCGCAGAGCAGCTTGATCCCTCCTTCATCTATTTCCACTTCCTCAACCGATGTTAAAAACAGTACATAAATATGTATTTTTTCAAATGTTTAAACTTGTTGGACCTTGACAGGATAGTGATACAAGTGCCTTTTGAAAAATGCTTTTTTAGTATATGTTTTCTTTAAAATAATTTTTTGGTACTTCAGCACTGTATAAGAGTTCTATTTCTTTCACATCCGCCTCAACACATAGTACGGCTAGCCATTTTAATTTTAATCATTCTAGTAAGTGTGTAGTGTATCTCATTTGATCACGAATAAGGAAGTTCAAAGAAGAATTGACGCCTTTGAATTATGGTGTTAGTGAAGAATATTGATGATTCATACAATGGACCGCTAGAGGAACAAACAAATCTGTCTTGGAAGAAGTACAGCCAGAATGCTGTTTAGAAGTGAGGATGGTGATACTTAGTCTCACATGCTTTGGACATGTTATCAGGAGGGACCAGTCCCTAAAGAAGGATATCATGCTTGGTAAAGTTAGAGGGTCAGCAAAAAGAGGAGACTCTCAATGAAGTAGATTGACACAATGACTGCAATGAGGGGCTCAAGGATAACAATTGTGAGGATGGCATAGGACCAGGCAGTGTTCCATTCTGTTGTACATAGGGTCGCTGTGAGTTGGAATCAACTGGATGACACCTAACAAAAACAACATACCTCATTTAATCTGTCTTATTGTTTTCTTTGTAAAAGTCTTTTATGTCCCTGGTTAGATTTATTCTTAGGTATTTTATCCATTTAGGGGCTGTTGTAAATAGCATTGATTTCTTGATTTCCTTTTCAGAGTTCTTGTTAGTGTAAAGAAAACCAACTGATTTTGGTGTGTTAATACTGTACCATGTCGCTTTGCTGAATCCTTCCATTAGTTCCATTCACTTTTTTGTGGAGTTTCTGGAATTTTCTATGTATAGGATCATGTCATCTGCTAATGAGAACAGTTTTACTTCTTCCTTTCCAATGTGGATAATCTGTATTCCCGTTTTTTGCCTTGTTGCTTTAGCTAGGATTTCCAATTCAATATTGAATAAGAATGGTAATAAAAGGCATCCTTTTCTTGTTCTCTTTCTCAAGGTGAAGGCTTTCAATTTTTCTCTGTTGAGAATAATGTTGACTATTGATTTTGCATATATACCCTTGATTATTTGAAGAATTTCCCTTCTATTCCTATTTTACTGGGAGTTTTTATGAGGAAAGTGCGCTGGATTTTATCAAATGCCTTTTCTGAGTTGATAGAGATGATCATGTGATTGTTTTCCTGTGTTTTGTTTATGTGGTGAATTACATTGATTGATTTTCTAATGTTGAACCATCCTTGCATCCCTGGTATGAATCCCACTTGACCATGATGTATTTTTCTGAGATACTGTTGAATTCTGTTGACTAGAATTTTGTTGAGAATTTTTGCATCTTTATTCATGATGGATATTGGTCTGTAATTTTCTTTTTTAGTGGTGTCTTTGCCTGACTTTGGTATCATGGTCATGCTGGCTTCATAGAATGAATTAGGGAGTATTCCTTCCTTCTCTATGTTCTGGAATAGTTTGAATAGAATCAGTGACAACTCTTCTTTGAATGTTTGGTAGAATTCTCCAGTGAAGCTCTCTGTGCTGGGGCTTTTTGTTTATTGGAAATTTTTTTTTTTGTTTTTTTGTTTTTTTTAATGACCTCTTCAATCTCTTGTTATGGGTCTGTTCAAATTTTCTACCTCTTTTTTGTGTTAGTTTAGGTAGGCAATGTGTTTCTAGAAATTTGTTCATTTCTTCTAGGTTTTCATTTTTTCCTAGTATTCTGTTAGGATCCTTTTTATGGCAGTTGGTTCTGTTGTAATGTCACCTATCTCATTCTGTATTTTGCTTATTTGCATCTTCTCATTTTTTTCTTTTGTCAATTTTTGGCCAATGGTTTGTCTACTTTATTCTCAAAAAACTAATTTTTATTCTTGTTGATTTTTTCTATTGTCTCTCTGTTTTCTATTTCATTTATTTAAGCTCTGATCTTTATTATTTCCTTTTTTCTGGTGACTGGATTATTTTGCTTTTCCTTTTCTAATTGTTCAAGTTGTAAGGTTAAGCTGTTGATTTTGTCTCTTCTTTTTTGATATGTGTGTTTACTGCTATAAATTCTCCTCTGAGCACTGCTTTTGCTGTATCCAAAAGGTTTTTGTATGTGGTGTTTTCATTCTCATTTGATTCTAAGGATTTTTTAATTTCATTTTTAGTCTCTTCTATTACTCAATAGTTTTTAAGTAAGGTGTTATTTAGTTTCCATGTATTTAATTTAATTCCTTGTCCTTTCTGTTATTGATTTCTAGTTTTATAGCATTATGATCAGAGAAAGTGTTTCGTATTATCTCGATGTTTTTGAATTTATTGAGGCTTGATTTGTGACCTGATACATGGTCTATTCTAGAAAATGATCCATGTGAGTTGGAGAAGAGTATGTGTCGCAGCGGCGACTAATTGTCAGGATGGTGAAGACAGTAACCAATGCCACAACTCTTACAGAGAGGTGAGGCCAGGAGGGTCACTCTGAGGAGTTGAACCCCCGCTTCAGTCCCGGGAGTTTAATTTTATAGTCAATACAGCAAGCAGTAAAGCAATTAACAGAACAATGGGCTTTGGGTGAATAACAATAAGTATCGGGCAAGGGAGGAGGAAAAACAAGCCAATCAGTAACAGGACAATAGGTTTGGGAAAACAAGTCAGTCGTGCCTAATCTCTTTCTTATCGCTGACAAGTCTCCAACATGTCGTATACAGCATAGAGGCCTGTGGGGCCTGCAGTTGTCAATAGTGCAGCCATGTTTAAATGGCATATATCCCCACAAGTATGTACTGTGCTGTTGTTGGATGGGGTGTTCTGCATATGAGTTGGTTAATTGTGTTATTTAGATCTTTTGTATCTTTGTTGAGTTTTTTTTCTAGTTGTTCTATCATAGAAAGTGGTATGTTAAAGTCTCCTACTTGTATTGTAGAGCTGTCTATTTCTCTTTTCAATGATGTTAAGTTTGTTTTATGTACTTTGGAGCTCTGTCATTGTGCTTATAAATATTTATTATGGTTATGTGCTCTTGGTGGATTGACCTTTTAATCATTGTATAATGCTCTTCTTTGTCACTTACAATGGATTTTGACTTAAAGTCTATTTTATCAGAGATTATTATTGCAACTCCTGCTCTCTTTTGGTTACTGTTTGCTTTATATATATATTTTTCCATCCTTTGATTTTAAACCTAGTCATGTCTTTGTGTCTAAGGTGTGTCTCTTGTAGGCAACACATTGATAGATCATGTTTTGTTATCCATTCTGCCACTCTCTGTCTCTTGCCTGGTGCATTTAAATCATTTACATTCAATGTGGTGATCAATAGACATGAATTTATTGCTACCATCTTACTATGCTTTTTTGGTGGTGTTAACTGTTTCTTTGTCCCATATAATTTTCAGTGCTGAGTTTTTTTTGTTTATGGATTTTCTTTTTGTATCCTGTGTTGTTGTTGATTTTGTGTTTACTGAGTCTTTTGAATTTCTTTATTTTGGTGAGTAGATTTATTACTTTTCTCTGTGCTTAGTCTGAAATCTACCTCTATCTTCTCAGATTTAAAACAATCTGTTATACCTTGTGTCATGGATTGAATTGTGTCCCCCCCAAAATGTGTGTATCAGTTTGGCTGGGCCATGATTCCCGGTATTGTGTGATTTTCCCATGTGTGATAAATCCTGCCTCTATGATGTTAATGAGGGAGGATGGGCGGCAGTTGTGTTAGTGAGGCAGGACTCAATTTACAAGACTGGATTGTGTCCTGAGGCAATCTCTTGAGATATAAAAGACAGAAGTGAGCAGAGAGACAGGAGGACCTCATACCACCAAGAAAGCAGTTCTGGGAGCACAGCACGTCCTTTGGACTGGGGTCCCTGCACAGAGAAGCTCCTAGTCCGGGGCAACACTGAAGAGAAGAAGGCCGACAGAGAAAAAGCCTTCCCCTGGAGCTGATGCCCTGAATTTGGACTTGTAGCCTGCTTTAACTGTGAAGAAATAAACTTCTCTTCATTAAAACAATCCACTTGTGGTATTTCTGTTATAGCAGCACTAGATGACTAAGACATCTTGATATCACCTTGATTTTCTCTCTATATGGAAGTTCTATAACTACACCATTTACTCCCTGTTTTGGTTTTGAAGTTGTCATCATTTACAGATCGACAACTCTGGTTCCCTGCTTTCGGTTTTGCAGCTTTATTTTACTGTTGAGAGTACTTTTTCTGTGTTGGTATCTGAATGATGCTGTTGTGTGTCTTGATCTCAGGTTGTTGTCTGATGTCATTGCTTCTCAGTCAATACGGGCATGTGTTGCTTAATATCTGTTTCGGCAACATCTGATAGCATATACATCCATGTCACCATAAGGTGATTTTTTGTTTTTTGTTTTTTTTAAAGGGAAAGTAGCACTCTTTTGTTTATTATTTTTCCCCAATGGTGTTAAAGATTGCAAATCTCCAGAGTGAGCCAACAGCAAGGTTCCAAGGTGCATCCCAATCCCTGAAGTGCCTCCTTCTCTGTTTCCTGGCTTAATTCACCCACCCAACAGCTGTTCAGTCTTTCACTCCTGGTGCAGGGCATTGCCTGCCATGACTTCTCTGCTCCTGCTATGAATGCAGGCAGCACCGCCCAGACCTGGGGTGCTCATAGGCTCTCAGCTCTAGATGGTAGCAGTGGTAGTGGCTGCTCATGATCAGGAAGTAGCTGCACCATCAGGATGCCACCACCAGCTGCACTTTTGGCACCTGTACATCCTGTTCCTATGGCTATCTCTTCACATCACCCATATCCCCCGCCCCGAGTCCTTGTGCTCGGACATGCACAAAGTCCTAATCTGGCTGCCAGTGCCCTCACCCAGCCCAGCTGCACAACTAGAAAGTCCATACTCCTGTATCCAGTGGATACATCTCTTGTGCTTTTTCTAGCAGTCTCCCATAAGGTTTTAATATAATAGGTTTTACGGGGATGTAACTATGGATTGTATGGGGACTGCCTGTATATAATATGGTGTTCACACAACATCCAAATTGCATAATGTCCTATTTCACAGAACATATTGTGACGCATACCTGTATATCTTGTAAGGTTGGTCTGGTTTTTACAAATCCCCTTAATTTCTCTTTATCTGACAATGTCCTAGTTTCATCTTCATATTTGAAAGACAATTTTGCTGGATAAATGATTCTTTACTGGCAATTATTTTCTTTCAGGGTTTTGTATGTCATCCCACTTCCTTCTTGACTACATTGTTTTTGCTGAGAAGTCAGCACTTAGTCTTATTGATGCCTCTTTAAAGGTGGTATTTCTTTTTTCAGGAACTGCTCCCAGAATTCTTTCTTTGTCTTTGGTTTCGGAAAATTTTATTATGATATATCTTAGTGGCTTTCTTTTCGGGTCTGTCCTGTATAGGATTCATTGACCTTCTTGTATGGAAACCTCGTATTTCATGATGTTAGCAAAGTTTTTTGTCAATAAGTCTTCAAAAATTCTCTCCGTGTTTTTTTTTTCTCTCCTCCTCTTCTGGAATTCCAATTACACACAAATTCTTCCTCTTGATAGTGCCCCACATAACTCTTAGGCTTTCTTCATTTTTCTTCATTCTTTTATCTGATTGTTCATCAAACAGATTAGTATCAAGGGATTTGTCCTCTAAATCACTGATTCTTTCTTCCATTGATTCAATTTAACTTGTAAGTCCTTGCATTTAGTTATCTGTTTTATTGTTAATTTTCTGGATTTCTAGTTGTGTTTTTTGTATTGTTTCTAATTTTCTGTTTATTTTTTCATTTTTTTCTTGTTTTCCTGAATTCTTATAGTGTTTTGTCTGTGCTTTCCTTGATCTCTTTGAGGATCCTATATTTAAGTCTTTTGAATTCCTTGTCAGGTAGTTCTATTACCATCTGTTCTTCAGGAAGATTTTCTGCCCCTTTATTTTGCTCACTTGTTGTCTTATCATGCTTCTTCATATAATTAGTTATTGTCTGCTATCTCAGAGGCATTAAGGTGAATGGAGGTGGGAGAGCAGGCTCTTTCCCTGATATTGGGTGGGAAGTGTTGGGTGACCAGAATCCCTCCACTGACCTTGTGGGACTGTGGGGTCTTTCTGGGTTGGTGTTAGCAGTTAATGTGTCCCCTGGAGGTCAGGGCAGGACATCTCCATAGCCACTGTGAGAGAATGCTTCCCAAATGGCTGGGATAGGCTCTTTATGTGTGCATGGATTGGAGTCTCAATAGATAATAGACATTCAAGGGATTTTCAGTGTATGTGCAGTCAGCCTGCGGGAACTTGCTGGGTGTGGGATATGTGGTGTTGTAGTGAGGCAAATGTTGGCTGAAGGCATTAGGAACACCTGCTCATCCTTAGGCAGAGGTGCCAATGACACCTAGCAGGATGTGATGGATGTTGCTTATGAGATGATGTGCCTGGCAGGTCAGTTACCAGTCAGGGCACTCTCCCACCAGTCGATGGGTTATGGGTGCTGTGAGTGCACTTCACCAGTTACCAGGTGGTTGGAATGAGGGTGTACAGGTCTCTGGTCTTGACAGGTGCCATTGGACCTCACACTGCTAGCTGCTGGAGCAAGAGGGAGGAGGGAGGGGGCTTGCACCACTGGTCACAAGGCAGACAGCACAGGAGTGCACGCCACCAGTTGCAGGGGGAGCAGGGCAGTGGGGGAGGTCAGGTGAGACAAGGATGCACCTCCAGACTCAAAAAATAACCTACCAATTGTACCAAATAATACATAAAACCTAAAATAAAATTCACATATAGTATTCACAGACACAGTTCAAAGTTAAGGCAGCTTGATGCTGAGATGCTGAGTGTACTTCTCAGAAAAGGAGGTGGTGATGCCACTCTTGCTGCTCAGGGTGTGTGCTGCCTCTTTAATGGCTAGTTGCTAGTTTCACTTTTCACCTTTTTTCATAAAAGTGAAAATCCTCTTGGGATTTCTATTGGTTAACAAAAATAGATTCTAATGTAGGTCTTTCATAAAAACTAAGTGGCATAAAGTGAACTTTGGAAAAATGGAGGATACCTGTATAAGAAGAAAGTATCTTGTTCCCCTTTTTTCTATGTCCCTTACGTTTTACTCAGAGCTACTAAGGCCTGATTATCACTGGCTTATACAATTTACATATTAGCTAGAAAGACAAACAAATGTTCAATATCAACTTATTGCATCAACACAAAACTCAACTTAAGAATAGCAATAATGAAACGAAGAGCAGTTATAATGTAATCAATACTTAATACATGCTATGCATTGCATTAATCGTGTAATATGCTATGTACATCCCTAGAATGTAAGGCTAACCAAAGAATTGCTGTTTGGGGCACCAAGTTCATCTTCCACCTCACAGACCTAGAACCAACCTTCCCTGTATACACTGATTGATTCACTTTGGGATCACCTGACATTTTCTATTTCCTTATATTAATTTTATTTAAGGAATACGTTGCTCTTCTCAGATGCCAGGCTTTAAGTAGGTATGCTCAATACATTAAAATTTTAATAAATATGAATTTTGTGATAAATGGTTGACATACAGATTACCTCTAGTTTCTTACACAAATATGCCTGTCCCTCCCCAGTAACCTTCAAAATTTTGGTATCAGTGGAATCTTTCTCACACATAGAAAAATATTTTCCAGTTATCAATCTATTTATTCATTTTTATTTGTCACCCTAGCTATAATAGCCAATTTTATCCTCTGTGGGTCCTTTCCTTTACTCATTGCTTGACATTAGTCTTTGAACTAAAGTAATCTTGATTCATCATACAATAACTGATAGCTAAGTAAATATAGAATGTCTGGGTTTGACTCTGAGCAATTTTCTTAACCTTTTAATGCTTTATCCCTAAAGCACGATAACAATAATAAAGTTGTCATATACGATAGGATAGAAGGTTTTGTCAGGCTAAGATAAATCTCTGCTAGCTTTGAAATTGTTTATATAATGCATTTTAAATACATGGATTTGAATGACTGATAAATCTTATTACCTAAATTTATTTATATTATTCTTAAAGCAATCACAAAGTTTTTTGGATCAAGGACAGATTATTATTACTTACGGCAATAAATGCATCAGTTCCCTATGCTTCATTCTCCCTCTTCAGGATGATGCACTGAAAGCCAGATGAACCCAACCCATGCAAAAGAGGTTTTATACAACACATAAACACAGAAGGTTTCAGGTCTCAGAGTTTACACATGACACAACTTCTGTAGCTTCGCTGAGTCTGAATTGACTGGATGACAACCGGTTTTTTTGTTTGTTTTTGTTTGTTTGTTTTTCCCCTACCCTTCTGAGAAAGGGAGAAACAATTGCTCCCTAATGTTTTACAATCCTTTGGAAATGTAAATGTAAATGGTAGGCTCAATGGCTCTGAGTTTCAACCCTGTATGGAATGTAAACATATTTTAAAATAAGTCTCTAAATCCCCCAGGAGGCGTTTCACTGTCTATTCAGTCATCTTTTAACTTTCAAGTCTTGCCCTTTAACCCAGGTTCCAGTTTCTTTGCTCAGAGAGTTCTTACTGTCCAAAAACATGAAAGTATTCACTTTTTGACGATGTTAACTTTAAATTAAAACTCTATGTGTATGTCTTTTGTCTGTGCATATATACAGTGAGAGAGGTCACAATCACAAAAAATAACCCTGAAATTATTACATATATATTTTTTTCTCAAACCTGACAATAAAAGCAGCCCGGTTTGTTTATTTGTGACAATAATACAACCAGCTTGTACTACTTGTAGAGTCTGTCATACATAACTCCAAAAAGTCAAATCACTTTTTAATGAAAATTAAATACAACATTCTGTTTTTCATCTATCAAATTGTCACTAAGATGGGAAAAGATTAAAAAAAAAATTACATTTCAAATAATTGTACATCATACTATGTTTCCTCATAGACTTAGTCTACATGCAATATTTTTGGAAACAGCCAAAGCTTTAATAAAAGAAAGTCAATGAACCTCATGTACATTTTATAAAACATGACATAAGGCAATATAATTAAAACTAAACTTATTTCCTGTGGTGAAATTAACTTACAGAAATGAAGGTGTTTATTTATTAAATGGGATCTCTGGAGCTCTTGCCTTATTCTTTCTCCTCCTGGGAAGGTTTTGATTGTTTGCCTCCTTTCTCTTGCCTGCTTGCTGTGTAATTTAAAACTGATACCTTCCTTTGGGAAACAAAATTTGATCAGAGAACAGTCTGCACCACCAGCTAAACAAATTACTAACGTTTTACTCACTTTTCTTCCTGTATTCTTTTTTCTTTTTTTTAAAGAATCAAAAGAATTGTGTGCAGAGGTTTACAAGTGCTGTTGTACAGTTTAGATTTAATTTGCCATAACAAGGAGGACATATTGATCCCTTAAGTGACATATAGCTGCTTGATGAGAGTAAGCTTAGAAGCAAAAAGGTTATTATTCTATTTTTTCCGTTGCCTGAAGCCTGTATTTCTCTGACAAGTTTATGGTTTCTCATGAATTGGATTTTAATTATAACTGATTAAACCACAAACACAAAAAATAATTATTGTAGAAATAATTTCAAAAGTGTTTCTTATACAAAAAAGACCAAAAGATTCTCTTTTAGGGCATTCAGTTCAAGTAGTATCATGTATCTCACCTAGTCATTCATCAAATAAAAAAATATTTGAGTCCAAAGTCTATCCCGGTTACTATGGAAATGACTGCTAATGTACATATAAAAGTGAATAACATACAGTTTATGGAGGCAGTTAATGTAGCAGTTTAATTACTCACATCAAGGAAGACATGTTGTTGTTGTTTTCAGGTGCCATCGAGTCGGTCCCGACTCAGCGACCCTGTGCACAACAGAACAAAACAATGTCTGGTCGTGTACCATCCTCACAATTGTTACTATGCTTGAGCCCATTGTCGCAGCCACTGTGTCAGTCCGTCTCATTGAGGGGCTTCCTCTTTTTCCCTGATCCTCTACTTTACCAAGCATGATGTCCTTCTCCAGTGACTGATCACTCCTGATAATATGTTCAAAGTATGCGAGACACTGTTTCCCCATCCTTGCTTCCAAGGAGCATTCTGGCTGTACTTCTTCCAAGACAGATTGGTTTGCTCTTTTGGCAGTCCATGGTGTATTCAATATTCTTCGCCAACACCATAATTCAAAGGCGTCAATTCTTCTTCAGTCTTCCTTATTCATTGTCCAGCTTTCGCATGCATATGAGACAACTGAAAACATCATCGCCTGAGTCAGAAGCACCTTAGTCCTCAAGGTAACATCTTTGCTTTTCAACGCTTTAAAGAGGTCTTTTGCAGCAGATTTCCCAGTGCAATGCATCTTTTGATTTCTTGACTGCTCTTTCCATGGGTGTTGATTGCGGATCCAAGTAAAATGAAATCCTTGACAACTTCAGTCTTTTCTCCGTTTATCATGATGTTGCTTATTGGTCCAGTTGCGAGGATTTTTGTTTTCTTTATGTTGAGATGTAATCCATACTGAAGTCTGTAGTCTTTGATGTTTATCAGGAAGTGATTCAAACCCTCTTCCCTTTCAGCAAGCAAGTTTGTGTTATCTGCATAATGCAGGTTGTTAATGAGTCTTCCTGCAATCCTGATGCCCCGTTCTTCTTCATATAGTCCAACTTCACAGATTATTTGCTCAGCATACAGATTGAATAGGTATGGTAAAAGGATACAACTTTGACGCACACCTTCCCTGACTTTAAACCATGCAGTATCCTCTTGTTGTTTTTGAACAACTGCCTCTTGGTCTATGTAGAGATTCTACATGAGCACAATGAAGTGTTCTGGAATTCCCATTCTTCACAATGTCATCCATAATTTGTTATGATGCACACAGTCGAATGCCTTTGCATAGTCAATAAAACACAGCTAAACATCTTTCTGTTATTCTCTGCTTTCAGCCAGGATCCATCTGATATCAGCAATGATATCCTTGGTTCCATGTCCTCTTCTGAAACCAGCTTGAATTTCTGGCAGTTCCCTGTCAATATACTGCTGCAGCCGCTTTTGAATGATCTTCAGCAAAAGTTACTTGCATGTGATATTAATGACATTGTTTGATAATTTCTGCATTTGATTGGATCACATTTCTTGGGAATAGGCGTAAATATGGATCTCTTTCAGTTGGCCAGGTAGCTGTCTTCCAAATTTCTTGACATAGATGAATGAGCACGTCCGGTGCCGCATCCATTTGCTGAAACATCTCAATTGATATTCCATCAGTTGCCAGAGCCTTGTTTTCCACTAATGACTTCAGTGCAGCTTGCACTTCTTCCTTCAGTACCATTGGTTCCTGATCATATGTTACCTCCTGAAATGGTTGAACGTTGACCAATTCTTTTTGGTATAATGTCTCTGTGTATTCCTTTCATCTTGTTTTGATGCCTCCTGACTTGTTCAATATTTTCCCCGTAGAATCCTTCAGTATTGCAACTCAAGCCTGCAATTTTTTCTTCAGTTCTTTCAGCTCGAGAAAAGGAAGACTTATATGTACATAAACTTATCTTGGTGCTATTTGTACATATATTTAACTAACATACTCCCAAATAGCACCAAGATAAGTTTCATGATTCATACTTGATTACTAGATGACAGAAATATTTTATGGAGTGTAGTAAAAGTAGTCAGTAAGTCACATGCACTGAGAAATTGTTATTTTTTACTTAAGCTCAGATCTATTTTTGAAAATGATGCCCTAGACCGCAGTGACTTGCCAAGACTAATCTGATTTTATTTCACAGTTTAGTATTTCTAGTTCCTTATTTTCTTTGTACTAAACAAATATTTTCTAAAGTTATAATTAGTGTGAACATATTGAAATACTATTGTTTAAAAAGTAAAGCCTAAATTACCACTGTTTATTAATTTTTCTTTTAACTTTGAAGACATTTTATATAGCACAGAATACACTGCAAATAGAAGAGTCTTAAGAAATATGAAAATACCTTAATAATTAAAATATTCTCATTATGATTTATTGGAAGGTCCAAGACTAGAGCCCATGTTTCCTTACATTGAGTCTAATGTTTCTACCATAGAGAAACATACAACACTTATGCATTTCATCCATCCATTTATTTTCTTTTTCCCGTTGTATTCTTTATTTATTTTAAAGTATTTTATTGTATTTTTGGTGAAAGTGTACACAGAAAATTAGGTTCTCATTTTACTATTTCTATACACATTGTTCAGTGACATTGATTACATTTTCCACTGTGACAACATTGTCATTATTTCCACTATGGTTGTTGCGTTTCCATTAATCTAGCTTCCCTGTCCCCCAACCCCCTGACCTTCTCATCTTTGTTTTAGTGTAAATGTTGACCATTCAGCCTCATATAGATTTTTTTTTTTAAAGGAGCACAGTACTCATGGTTGATATTGTTTATTTTATGAGTCAATCTGTTATTTAGCTGAAAGGTGACATCTGGGAGTGTTTTCAGTTCAAAGCTTTAAGTGTATCTCAGGGTAATAGTCTCAGGAGTTCCTTTAGTCTCAACCAGTACAGGAAGTCTGGATTTTTTTTTAAGAATTTAAGTTTTGTTCTATAATTTTCTCCCATTCTTTTTAGGATCATCTATTGTGCCCCTGGTCAGAATGGTAGGTAGTGGTAGCTGGGCACCATCTAGTTCTTCTGGTCTCAGGATAGATGAGATCATGGTTTGTGTAGGCAGTTAGTCCTATAGACTAGTTTCTTCTTTGAGTTTTTGGTTTCATTCTTTCTCTTTCGCTCCAGATGAGTAGAGACCAATAGTTGTATCTTAGATGACCGCTCACAAGATTTTCAGACCCCTCAGACACTACTTACCAAACTAGGATGTAAAAATGAGTTGTCCCACGAGACTATCATCTTAAATCTTCATCCTTTAATTTATTACATGAACAAATTGTTATGAAACTCTCTGAAAAGAAAATGTTAGTAAAGGAGCCTAATATTTTGCTAACTCCTGAAAATGAAACAGTACAAAAGACCAACATGAGTTTCCAAACTAATAAGGGAGACAATAACAACTCATTATAAAATATATAAAGAACATAATATCAAACTGTAGAAATCATATGAATAAAAAAAACAAAAACAGGTGTTGAGATGAGAATATCATAGTCTGGGAGTGTGTTTTTGTGAAGGTGTTTAAATATTAAACAAGTAGATTTCTCAATAAATATGATGTTCAATCTATGAAGACAACATGAAGCTACATATGTGAAGAGGAGGTAGAAAAGTGTTCCCATGTGGAAAAATACTTCAAGCAAAGGCTTTATACCCTAAAGACTGAAAGAAGGCCAATGATGGATGAGTTGCATTGTATGAAGATGAGTATGATCATATACGCTCTTAAGGGCATATATTTTGAGGAATTTGGATTTTTTTTAACAAATGTAATGAAAGTGATTAAATGGTTTTAAGCAAAAAAAGTAATATAATGTATTCTTTCACCTGGCTGCCCTGTGGAGAATATACTGGAGGGATATAAGAATGGAAGTACGGACACAGTCTAGGAAATTGTGATTGTCCAAGTGAGGGAAGTCATTAAGTGGATTAGTACTGGATATGGCAAAAAGTAGGTGGATTTGAGAAATATGAGATAGTTGTAATAGGATATATTAATTAATTGCAGGAGTGTAAAAGGAAGCATAAAAATGATTATTAGGATGATAGCTTAAGCAATTAAATGAAGGAGAGTATGATTTTCTGAGATTGGTGAACTTGGGGATGGGTCGTGTTTGTAGGGGATGATTAAGATTCCAATTTTAAAAGAAAATAATCACACGATAATTTCAATTGACACACAATAAGCATTGGATAAAGTCCAACACTCATTCCTGATAAAAACTCCAAATAAAATAGAAAGAAAATTTCCCAGCATGATAAAGGGTATCTGTACAAAACCAACAGCCAACATCATTCTCAATGGAAAGAGGCTAAAAGCATTCCTCCTGAGAACAGGAACAAGACAAGGATGCCCTTTATCATCACTCCTATTTAATATTGTGCTGGAAGTCCTAGCTATAGAAATAATGCAAAAAAAGAAATGAAGGGCATCCAAATTAGAAAGGAAGAAGTAAAACTATCTCTATTCCCAGATAATAAGATCCTATACATGTTGTTGTTGTTAGGTGCTGTTGAGTCAGTTCCAACTCATAGCAACTCTATGTACTACAGAAGGAAACCCTGCCCGGTCCTGTGCCATCCTCACAATCATTATGCTTGAGCCCATTGTTGCAGCCACTGTGTCAATCCATCTCGTTGAGGGTCTCCCTCTTTTTCACTGACCCTGTACTTCACTAAGCATAATGTCCTTCTCCAGGACTGATCCCTCTTGACAATATGTCCAAAGTATG
The DNA here is from genome assembly GCF_000243295.1 of Trichechus manatus latirostris. Taxonomy (NCBI): domain Eukaryota; kingdom Metazoa; phylum Chordata; class Mammalia; order Sirenia; family Trichechidae; genus Trichechus; species Trichechus manatus. Next base: position 36,088 of record NW_004444261.1, read on the forward strand.
TAAGACATAGTCTTGCTATCTTTGCTTCTAAGGAGTATTCTGGTTATACTTCTTCCAAGACAGATTTTTTTGTTCTTTTGGCAATTCATGGTATATTCAATATTCTTCACCATCACCACAATTCAAAAGCGTCAATTCTTCTTCATTCTTCCTTATACATTGTCCAGTTTTCACATGTATATCATATTGCATCACATGTTGCGATTGAAAATACCATGGCTTGGATCAGGCACACCTTAGTCTTCAAGGTGATATCTTTGCTTTTCAACACTTTAAAGAGGTCTTTTGCAGCAGATTTGCCCAATGCAATGCATCTTTTGATTTCCTGACTGCTGCTTCCATGAGTGTTGATTGTGGACCCAAGCAAAATGAAATACTTAACAACTTCAATCTTTTCTCCGTTTATCATGATTTTGCATTTTGGTCCAGTTGTGATGATTTTTGTTTTCCTTATGTTGAGGTGTAATCCAAACTGAAGGCTATGGCCTTTGATCTTCATCAGTAAGTGCTTCTGGTCCCCTTCACTTTCAGCAAGCAAGGTTGTGTCATTTACATAACAGGTTGTTAATAAGTCTCCCTTCAATCCTGATGCCCCATTCTTCTTCATATAGTCCAACTTCTCAGATCGTTTGCTCAGCATACAGACTGAATAGGTATAGTGAAAGGATGCAACCCTGATGCATATCTTTCCTGACTTTAAATCACGCAGTATCCCCTTTTTCTGTCTGAACAACTGCCTCTTGATCCTGTGTATACAGAACCCCAAAGAGTCCATAAGAAAACTACTGGAAATAATAAAAAGATCCAGCAGAGTAGCAGAATACAAGATCAACATAGAAAATCAGCTGAATTCCTATACACCAACAAAGAGAACTTTGAAAAAGAAATCAGGAAAACAATATCATTTATAATAGCTGTTAAAAAGATAAAATACTTAGGAATAAATCTAACCAGGGACTTAAAAAAAAAAATCCAAGCTGGTTATTGTCAAGTCAATTCCAACTCGTTGTGATCCCATAGACAGAGTAAAACTGCCCCTAGGGTTTCCAAGGAGCAACTGGTGGATTCAAATGGCTGACCTTTGTCATTAGCAGCTGAGCTATTAACCACAGTGCCACCAGGATTCCATAGGGATGTAAAAGACCTATACAAAGAAAACTATGAAACACTACTGCAAGAAACCAAAAGAGACCTACATACTTGGAAAAATGTATCATGCTCATGGAGAGAAAGACTTAACATTGTGAAAATGTCAATTCTTCTCAAAGCAATCTACAGATATGATGCAATTTCAATCCATATACCAACAGCATTTTTTAACAAGATGGAAAAACTAATCACCAACTTTATAAAGAAAGGAAAGAGGCCCTGGATAAGCAAAGCATTACTGAAGAAAAAAGAACAAAGTAGGAGGCCTCACACTACCTGATCTCAGAACCTACTATACAGCCATGGTAGTCAAAACAGCCTGGCACTGATTCAATGACAGACACACAGAACAATGGAACAGAATTGAGTACCCAGACATAAATCCATCCACCTGTGGTCAGCTAATCTTTGACAAAGGACTAAAGTCCATTAAATGTGAAAGGACAGTCTTTTTACAAATAGAAATGGAAAAACTGGATGTCCATCTGCAAAAAAATGAAACAGGACCCATACCTCACACTGTACACAAAAACTAACACAAAATGGATCAAAGACCTAAATATAAAACCTAAAACGATAAAGATCATAGAAGAAAAAATAGGGACAACACTAGTGACCCTAATGCGTGGCATAAGTATGATACAAACCATAACTAACAATGATCAAATACCAGAAGATAAACTAGATAACTGGGAGCTCCTAAAACTTAAACACTTACACGCATCAAAAAACTTCACCAAAAGAGTATAAAGATAATCTACAGACTGAGAAAAAATGGTTGGCTACGACATATCTGACAAGGGTCTAATCTCTAAAGTCTATAGAATACTTCAACACCTCAATAACAAAAATACAAATAATCTAATTAAAAATGGAGCAAAGGAATATGAACAGATACTTCACCAAAGAAGACATTCAGACAGCTAATGGCCACATGAGAAAATGTTCATGGTCATTAGCCACTAACCAAAACAAAAACCAAACCTGCTGTCGTCGAATAGATTTTGACACATAGTGACCCTATAGGACAGAGTTAAACTGCTCCATAGTGTTTCCAAGGAGCAGCTGATGGATTTGAACTGCTGATCTTCTGGTTAGCAGCCAAGTTCTTAACCACTGTGCCACCATGGCTCCATTAGCCATTAGAGAAATGCAAATCAAAACTACAATGAAATACAGTCTCACCCCAAAATTACTGGCACTAATCAAAAAAACAGAAAATATCCAATGTTAGAGAGGTTGCAGGGAGATTGCAACTCTTATGCACTGCTGGTGTGAATGTAAAACGGTGCAACCACTATGGAAAATGATATGGCACCTCCTTAGAAAGCTAGAACTAGAAATACTATATGATCCAGCAGTCCCACTCCTAGGAATATATGCTTGAGAAATAAGAGCAGTCACACAAATAGATATATGCACACCCATCCTCATTGCAGAATTATTCACAATAGCAAAAAGATGGAAACAACCTAAGTGGCCATGAACAGAAGAATGGATAAACAAATTATGGTACATACAGACAATGGAAAACAAGCAATGATAAAGAACAATGATGAATTTGTGAAACATCTCACAACGTGGATGAATCTGGAGGGAATTATGCTGAATGAAATAAGCCAATAACAAAAGGACAAATATTTTATGAGGTCACCATTATAAAAAAAAATTTAAAAAAAAGGTTTACATACAGAAGGAAACAATCTTTGATGGTTATGAGAGAGGGCGGAGGGGAAGGGGAAATCACTAACTAGATAATAAACAACTGCTAACTTTAGTGAAAGGAAAGATAACACACAACACAGGGGAAATCAGCACAACTTGACCACGGCAAAGCCATGGAAGCTTCTTAGACCCATTCAAATGCTTTAGGGGACCAAGTTATTTGGGCTGAGGGCTGGGGACTATGGTCTCCTGGGATATCTTGGTCAACTGGCATGCCATAGTTCATAAAGAAAATGTTCTACATTCTACTTTGGTGAATAGCATCTGGGGTCTTAAAAGTTTTCTAGAAGTCATCTAAAAATACATTTATTGGTCCTATCATGTTCAGAACAAAGAAGAATGAAGAACACCAAAGATATGAGGAAAATATGAATGCAAAGAACTAATAGACCACAAATACCGCAGCTTCTAGCACCCTGAGCCCAGAAGAACTGCATGTTACTCGGCTACAATCACTTACTGCTCTGACAGGGATCACAGTGAGGGTTCCGGACAGATAGGGAGAAAAATGTAGAACAAAGTTCAAATTCACAAAAAAAGATCAGATTCACTGGTCTGACAGAGGCTGAAGGAATCCCTGAGACTATGGCCCTTGGATACTCTGCTAACTCAGAACTGAAGCCACTCCCAAAGTCCACTTTTCAGCCAAAGATTAGACAGGCCTATAAAACAAACAATAACATACGTGAGGAACATACTTCTTAGTTCAGTCAAGTAGAGGAGACCAAATAGGCAATGCCTGCCCAAAAGCAAAGAGGTAAGAAGGCGGGAAGGGACAGGAATCTTGGACAGATGGATATGGGGAACCCAGGGTGTAATGGGAAAGGGAAAGAGTGCTGACGCATTGCAGGGATTGCAGCCAATGTCACAAAACAATTTGTGTATAAACTTGTGAATGAGAAACTCATTTTCACTGTAAACTTTCATCTAAAGCACTATAAAATTAAAAAAAAAATTAAAAAGTTTTCAGTTTTGGATGTGATAAATTTGAAATGTCTGTGAGGGACACCCAATAGGAAACACCAAATAAGTAGTTGGAGGTCCATGTAGGAGTTTTTAGAGGCCTGGAATGGAGACTTGATTTTGAAATATGATATTGAAGAGGTCTTTAAAGCCCTGGAAATCAGCAATATAATTAGACAGAGAATTTCAAAGCAGCACCAAAAACAAAACCCACTGCTATCGAGTTGATTCTGACTCATAGAGACTCAAAACAGAAAAGGGACTAAAATTATCTGTGTCAAGCCTATACTTTTAGAGCTCAAGCAGTAGAGAGAGAAGTAAATAAAGGATACTGAAAAGAAAATGTTAGTAAAGGAAGGAAAAAATGGGTACTCTATGGTGACATAAATGTCACCATTTTTACAAGGATTGTGGACTCATCTCTCTAAATGCTACCTAAATATTAACCAAAAAAAAAAAAAAAAAGATGGAAAAGTTTTTCTTAGATTTCTAAACATAGAAGCCATTGGTGACTTCAGTAAGAGCAATTTCCTTGGAATTATTGGGAATGGGAGATGAATTTGTAATTGATTTAAGAGTGAATATAAGGTAAAGTGTAGACACACTTTGTATATGGCTCTTTAGAGGTATTAAGCTATGAAATGGAGAAGTGACTGTGATGGTGTGTATAATAATTCGAGACAAGAAGTTATCAATTGGAGAGTATTTGTACACTAATAAAAATATTCCATTGAAATGGGGAGAATGATGATGCAGGAGAGAAGGATATATGTAAAGCTGTAAATGTGTTGGGAAGCCAAAAGAAGGTGTGCCCACAGCACAAGAAGAAATATTGTTTTTTGATAAGAGAGGAATGACAGATGAAGAAATAATTTGAAAAGGAGAAAGCAGGAATATTGGAACAAAATCACATAGGTGTATATACTTAAGATTGGAACTGAGGAAGAATTAAAAACTATTTATTTTCTCAATAAAATGTAGACAATAGCTGATAGCGAGAGGATATGAAGATACACAGACCGTTTCATGAGAAATCAAAGTGCACAGAGTAAATTTCTTGGGAAGCATGGAAAAGAAACTCCTTTAGAAATACATAAGATTGAAGGGTGGTTGCATTTGTTAATTTAATGTTTAACTTTAGTGAAAAAAGAAAAAAAAAAAGCAATGGTTTAAATAAGATTGGAATGATATATAGAGAGATATGGATATAAATAGAGAAGATTCAGTTCCGATTCATGGGGACCCCATGTGTGTCAGAGTAGAACTGTGTGTTATAAGGTTTTCAATGGCTAATTTTTGGGGACTAGATCCCTAGGTCTCAGGATGGACTTGAGCCGCCAACCTTTCAGTTAGCAGCTGAGCACTGTAACCGTGTTTGCACCGCACAGGGTCTTCTATAGACACAGACAGACCAGAGTTAAGTGAGGATGTCATGATCCCCCAAACTTAAGACATGCATGCCTCCTCATAGTGCAGGTTACCTGCTTAAGATCTTGATATCCCCATCACATATGCCTTCTAGGAAGCAGGAAGGAGAAAAGAGGAAAAGGGAAGAAGAGCACATCCCTTCCATTCAATGAAAATTCCAGTTAGTTTTCTGCATTAGTTTATGTTATAATCAATTCAGCCAGAACAGAAACACATAGTCATGCCTAGCTGCAAGGAAGCCTGAATGGTAGTAGCCTTTAACAAGTAGCCATTCACCTAGCAAACATTTGGGATCGAGGGCTGTAGAAGAAAGGGGAGAACAAATATTAGGAGACAACAAGTAATATCTGCTATAGCATATGAAGGATATTTTAAGAATTTGTTACTATGAATTTCAAGTGGAATCAGCCAGCTTCACTTACTCTGACACTTATTTGATCTAGCAGCCATTGGATGTATATCAGTTATAACAGAGGTAAAGGATTCATCCAAGTTTTAGGTTTTGCCACTTGAACATGAAATAGAAATTGAGGAGGAATATGTTGTTTATATGAATATATATATACATATAACCAGAAACAATTCAAATTTCTATGTTAGTATTTCAAGATATTCACTGAGATGGAAAATCTATATGTTCAAAGAAATATAGTTGAATTCAGTGGAATTGTGTATAGTAACTTACAGTAAGATACCATCTGATTTAATGAAGGAATACAAATTTGTAGTGATTATGCCCACCTTCATGTGTCTAATAAATCTTATAAACTGATTGAGTGTGAGCTGCTCTGAACACTTGATTGTTTATCCAGATAATTTACTTTGCTTTAATACAAGGCTTTGTTTGTGTCCTTCTTTCATATTTATTGAATAGAATTAAGGAAAGAGTGTATATACTTTCAGACACTATTTAATCATTCTACTTTTTTAGTTTCAATTATACTATATATTAGACTTCGGCCTTATACCACTGACACCTGCCCCTGTTCTGTCTCTTTTTTCCATTATTAAAATTTCAGTAGATTTATGATTTTGGCTGCCAAGTTTAGCTTCACCAGTAAATACGGGCTCTTGAAAGTTTATAGAGGGACATATGGAAGTAATCTAGTTGACAAAAAAAACTGGGAATTTTTATTGGCTTTATGACATCATTCACACCCTGGGAATCAGGCAAAGTCTTAGTTTATGACTAAAACAAACAAACAAACAAAAAAATACTTGCATAAGCAAATTTTAAACTGAAAAAGACAATCCCTTTTATTCTTTCAGCTTTTGTCCACTAGTCTTTTTTAATTTTTGGTATTCCCACATTTAAATAAAATAAGTTTTTGATTTAAAGATTGGTGTTTACCAGAGGTTACATACCATTTGGACGAAGTCTCTTTCAGGAGTGGTGGAACAATTTGAAAACTTAATTGGTGCCCTAGAAATAAATATTAAAGAAAAGCCACCATGCAGTTGCCTGTACACTCAAACCATTCTCCTGTAGAGTCAGGAATGGCTGGAGTAGCAAATAACCTCAACTACTCTCTGATTTAAAATCAAACAAGACACAAAGTTAAAAACAAAAAAAGTTTACTTCTTGCTCATCATGCTACATGTTCCATCGACACGAGTCATAGAAGAGCTTTGCTCCACACGGGCTCTCAAGAACCCAGGCTAACAAAACTCCATCATTTTCTTGGTGCACTGAAATATGAAGCTTTCTCAATCAGTCAGTAAAGCAGTGGAAAAAACATGAGACGGTCATTAATGAGCTTTTCCTGGTCTTGGCACTAAAGGAGTAGGTGTCACTTTGTTTCATAATCCTTTGTCCAGAGCCCTTCTTCTTGTTTTTTTTTTTTTTTTTTGGTTTTGTTTTTTGTGTTTTTTAGGCTACATCTCCTAACCTCTGTCAATCTTTCTTCTCAGTTTATTATTGAATGCCTTGAGTGTATTGTCTTCAGTGGAAAATGCACATCTTTAATCTGAGTTATTTGAATTGAAATAATTCACTGGGAGCCAAGTATTTATTCAAATCTTTACCTTTCCCTTCAGGGTGCAACTTAATCATTTAAAAGATAATTGGGATTTGCCATTCGCATACTTCACCAATTTTGTTTTTTATTCTTTGGGGTTGAGAAGCAGTGACTTTTTTAACACTGCAAGGCCAAACTTTTCTGGAAACTTTATATTCATTTTTTATTCTGCTTTCAAACTGTCACAGTTGTGCTCAGACTCATGTCCAATTCAGTACAGTGGCAGTGGTGGAGAGATTCTCTGCTCCACATAGTAACTCAGGAATGCAGGATAAAGTACAGTTCAACAACCGGAGGCTTAAATATCCATCTGGAACAAATAGGCTTTCCTTGCCAAGGCACAGCAATAGAGTTAGGAGAAGCATCACTTTGGAAGTGGCATACATCGTTTCTCCTCTCAGCTGTTTGCCCAGTACTAGTAACAGGGTGTGATCTAACTATAAGAGTCAGAAATAGATTTGATTTTGATCTTTACCCTATCTATCATAGCTACCATGAGATAATTCATTCCTAGGCAATTGATCAGACATAGTTATCATCAGCATCTGGATTTTACATTGTGATTAATGAAACAGCCCTGGAAACTCTCGTGCACAAAATATTTTACTGCCTTTCCTGAATCAAAACACATAGTACAAAAGCATCAGCTGAAATTAAGGTATTTTGCAATGTAATTCTAATCTCCCTTTGCAGCTATATTCTCTTTATGTCAACATCTTGACTCTTGCATCACCTTTACTCTCCAAATAGGATAGTTTATTCCCATATCTTTATTTTATTCATTCATTTGTATTCCCCTTGAACGTATCTAAATCGTAGCATATATGCAGTGGCAAAGCTTGGGCCTTTGAATCAAAGACAAAAAAGTGAACATTCATTAGCATTTCTGGAATTTACTTTGACAAATGATCTAAATTCTTTGAGTTTTAATTCCATTACATTAATTTGGAGCACCACTGTATGGTTTTGTAACAGCATTTTCAAAAGGCATTCATGCTATCCGTTTTTAACAAATGTAGTTCTTCTTTTATGCCCATCCCCATTCAGTGCTCTTCAGCCAATGGCAATAAAACAGTCCAGACCTTCTTAGAGGTTCTATGATTTCAAAGACAATATTTCTCTCTTAGTTTTCTAGTAGATAATTCTTAGTTTTTTCATCTGCCAAAGGAGAATAACAGTATTTTCCATTTCTTCATAGAGTTACTAATGGGAAACAAATCAAATGTCTGCAATATACTTTTTAAAATTTTTATTTACAGTTCAAACATCATGTATTATTTCAATTGATGTTATTGCCATTATTTGTTGTCATTTCTTATCTAACATTCTCCTTGAAATTTCTACTGTATTCCCAGGCCACATTTAATTACTCCCTGTTTAAGTGTTTATTAGTTGCAATGATTTTGCAATTAAAAAAAGTAAACTAGTCTGCAAGCTTTTTAGATATCTGTCTCTGTTTCAAGACAGCCATTAACCTTCCTACAGGCAGGGGCTGCTGTTGAAAATGATTTCTATCAGGCACAGTACTTGGTAAGTGCCCAATAATATCTGTCAAACTAAATTAACACTTTTTATCTCCTAGCTTTTTACATTATTCATTGTCACTATCTAAAGATATCTGGTAAAAGGGAAACTTACTAAACAAAGAAATTTTAGTAACGTTCAAATGATCTTTTTTCAAATTATCAATAATTTATAATCACTGGAGTTGAGAATAATGAAATTTACTCTATGTACACATAATAAAACTAAAGCTCAGGCCTCTTCAGTAAAAAAGAATAAAAATAAAAGTATTACTCTGGTAATTTCTCCATGTTGTTTTGAAATCCCTATTTCAGTTTTTTAAATCTAAGTCCTTTCTCTTAGACTGAACATCATTTCTTTGGTCTCCACAGAAGGCAGGAAGAGGTTGGTCACCTCTTAGCTCCTCCTCCAATATCTTCAGTAAATAAACCCATTAAAATATTTTTAAGAGTTATGTTTTGCCTATAGTGGGAAATAAGCACAAAATTATAAGTCAAAACCATTACTACTCTCTTTCAGATTTCTGAATGGGTATTTGAAGTTAGGAGTCCCTGGGGTGGTGCAAACGGTTAAATGCTTGGCTATTAGCTGATAGGTTGGCAGATTGAACCCACCCAGAAGCTCCTCAAACGACAGGCTTGGTGATGTGCTTCCAAAAGGGCACAGCCTTGAAAATCCGATGGAACAGTTCTACTCTGCACACATGGGGTCTCCATGAATCAGAATTAATTTTACTGCAATTAATAACAACATTTTAAAGTTACAGAATCACAGCTATTAAAAGTGAACATCCTGCTATCAAGTCTATTCCAACTCATAAACACCCTACAAGATACAGTAGAACTGCCCTATAGGGTTTCCAATGCTCAAAGCAGATTATGACATCTTTTACCCACAGAGTGGCTGGTGGGTTTGAACCGCCAACTTTACCGTTAGCAGCCAAACACTTAACCACTGCAACACCAGGGCTCCTTTATTAAAAGTAAAGTGACTTTAAATATTATCCTGATCACTTAGTACATTTTCAGTAATGAGAAACTAGAAGCCTGGTATGTTTAAGTGAATTTCTGATGTCTACACTGCTTGGTAGTGTTAGAAATAGATTCAGAACGCCTGTCTCCTAACTCACAAAAAAATTTTGACAATGCAGTTATTACGAGTTTTGATTATGTAATAATAATCCAAATAATAATATGTAGGGTAATATTAGAGTAATAACATTTAAAAAGTAGAAAATGTGATAAAGAACCAGATATGCCATTTATTTGGAAGTGATATAAAGATACACTATCACATAAAAGGAGCCCTGGTGGTGCAGTGGTTAACAGCTTGGCTGCTAACCAAAAGTTTGGCAGTTCGAATCCACCAGCCACTACTTGGAAACCCTATGAGGCAATTCTACTCTGTTCTACAGAGTCACTATGAGTCAGAATCAACCCGATGGCAACGGGTATGGGTTTCACATAAAATTCTATTAAATAGATTAAATGAGACATGCAAATTATTATCACTATTATTATTTACATACTTAAAGAATAAGGAATATTTTGGGAATTTTGTAAAGTCATAGTTGTTGAAGCATTCATAGAAATGTAAGAACAGGCAAAGAAATAGACAGGGTGTCTATCATATAGGGCATCTTATGTTGTCCTAATAAACTACCACTTCATTCTGAAGGTGTTAATATCTTTCTGACCTTTATTTCCTTTTACATTCAGTTTCTTAAGACTGATACAAAGAAGTCTCCCCTTCCTATGAGAAATGAAGACATGATGAGAGAAAGAGAGTGGTTATAGATGTATACATCAGTCAGTTAAGACAAAAAAACTGAGACATATGTTACAACCTACATTCTATTTCATTTCTGAAATTTATCATGGGGGATAAATAAGTGTGAATTAATCTTGAGAAAAATTTTTGAAATAACAACTCTAAACAGGAATAACTCATACTATATTTAAATTTATTGGATATAGGTGTGGCTAAAGGTGGGAAGAAATAAAGGAGCCCTGGTGGTGAAAACTTTTAAGTGCCAGACTGCTAACTGAAAGGTAGGCAGTTCAAACCCATCTCGCAGCTCTGTGGGAGAAAGACCTGGCGATCTGCTTCTGTAAAGATTATAGCCTAGGAGGCGCGGCCAAGATGGCGGAGTAGTTAGACGCTTCCGGTGGACCCTCTTACAACAAAGACCCCAAAAAACAAGTGATTCGATTATATGTGGCAATCTGGGAGCCCTGAACATCAAAGGCAGAGTTGAGGATCTGGACTGAGTGGCAGGGGGAGGGAGAGATGGTTCGGAAGCAGCGACGAGTTGCCAGAATTGACCCAGTGAGAGCCTGAGCCCTTCAGGTCTGACCACCTCTGGGGTGAGCAGTGAGGCAGGCAAGCAGCCGTGCTCCGGAGGCGTGTTTTCCACACCAGGAGAGACCCAGCCACTGAGAGTCTACACGGCCACCCAGAACCAGTGAGAAGCAGCCCTCAATCTGGTGAAAGATAAGTAATTGCGTACGGCCTACTGTGCAGATCAAAAACACACCCCTTAGGGAAAAATCTCTCTCCCATTTACCTCCCCATTCCCTGCTCTGCACTGGGTCCTGGACCGGCTTCAGCAATTACTGAGTCCCCTGGGCCAGAAGTAGGATCCGTCACACGCCCAGAGCCATTCTCCCTGCCTTGGAGAGTGAACAAATGAACAAACGGGGAAAAAATAAAATGCTGGCTCCCCTAAGCAAGGAACCCAGGGTAGGCACAACTTCTTTGCCTAGGCACAGGCATAAGGGATCCACGGACTTTGAGTGCCTTTCCCTTGCATAGACTTGTGTGGGCCCATCTCAACAGTGTAGGCCCTCATTACCACAGTACAACAGGGTATATAGTGAAGTCTAACTTCAACTGTTGCAGCTGTGAAGTGACAGTATGGGGAGAACAATTAGAGTCACATAACAATGTATGTATAAATTTTTGTATGGGAAAAATTTTTTTAAAAAGTCCAAAAAAAAAAAAAAAAAAAGATTACAGCCTAGAAAACCCTATGGGGAACTTCTACTTTGTTACATGGGGTCTCTATGAGTCACAAATAACTCAATGGCACCCAACAGGTTGGGAGAATAGCAAAAAGCCTATTCTAATCTTTCGATAGAGAAAGAGTGAAGTTAATCAATTAGAGAAGGGTTGACAAGAAAAATAGAAAGGCGGAGGAGACACAAAACTATTTAGGAAGAATAGATGAGTTGTGGTGAATAAATGGAGGGATCCATAGATGGTAAGAGGTATGTTTACAGGGATTTATTTTTTCTTAGGCAACCAGGTTGTACATGCCACTAAAATTGGGAAAATAAGAACATAAGAAAGTTCACATGGGGACAGGAAGATGACGACTCCATGTTTTGACAAATGGCTTTAAGGTCCAAAAGGAAATCCAAGTGAAATTTCTAAAGGAAAACACTGGTATTTGGATTTAGAGTTTTAAATAAAAGGTTTGTGTTTTAGAAATAAATTATGACAATTGATATACAAGTCATAGGTGAAACGTATAGGAAAGTTGAGCGAGAGTACACAGAGAGAAGAAAGTAAAGCTGAAGACAAAATGCTGGTGAACTTAATTGGAACAAATACTTCAGAGATTGAACAGAGATCAACCATGAAATAGAAAATAAATAAATAAATAAGGAAGAATAGAGTTATAGAAACTGAATGAGGTAAAAGTTTAAGGGGTCTAATGTTGCAGAGAAGTCAAAGATAATAGCCTAATAGGAAGTCGTTGGTCTTCTTGTTTTTGTTGTTAGCTGCTGTCTGAGTTGGCTACAACTCATTGAGACTCTATGTAAAACATAGCTAAAGATTGCCTGGTTCTTAAACAATATTCTGCCGTGATCCATAGGGTTTTCATTGGCTCATTTTTAGAAATAGATTACCGGGCCTTTCTTTATACTGACCATTTTAGTCCATAGAATTTCCATGGAGTAAGGAGATATGTGGCAGTCTACTAAAAATATAAAAGAGATAAGGATGAAATAAAGATGGGAGAAACAGACTTTCCTGAATAATTAGCTAGAAGAGTGAAAGAAAGAAAATGGGTAATATGAAAATGGAAGAGCAATGTGTTTATTGTAGAATAAAGACAGGGAAAAGATCTATGTTTCCAATATGCATAACATCCAACTTACCTCTC